>NW_027210629.1:0-205000 GCF_029030835.1 Brachyistius frenatus
ACAAACTGATGTGAAGAACTCAAACATTTTGAAAGGGAATCATGTAGGTTTTGAGTAATTTTTATTTTGTTCTATAACTCTTTAAGTTACATTAGACTGAAAAAAAAGAAGGCTCTGAATGTGTGTGCATGCCTATTGTAAGTTTAGTATGTATGGTCATGGGCAAGAGTATCTTGTCAGTCTTGAATACGAGTTTTTCCATGGATCATACAGAAATCTGTTCTGTATCTCTGTATATATGAATATATCATTATTAACATCATTTGGTGATAATGACATTATTGATGTTTTTTGACCAACAATGATTAGAAATGTTTAAATGCTTCTTTCCCATGATATTTGGTTTTGAAAAAAAAAGAAGATCTTACCAGTTCTGGCTGATCAGGTAGTCGACCAAGTCTTTCATCTGGTTAGGCTGACCACTTGACACTATAAGCTGCTTCAGATGGCTGAAGTGTTTGGTCTTCAGCAGTTTCTGGTGCTGTCCATTTTGGCTGATGAAAGTTAATACCGTCTCCCGGATCTGAGGGATCAGAAAATTCATAAAGTCACATAATATGACAACAGTTCAAAACCATGCAGCATGCCCAGTTAACATTCATCTGTTGAGAAAGAGAAAGTCTCACCAGACACCAAATTTAAAAACGGTATACGGCCAAATACAGAGAAATTAACCTGGTGGTGATATGCCTAATCAGCATTTTGTCGTTTGGCAAGGTCTAAAATGTAACAGACGTTTATTGATATGTAAAATTTCTGGATTATAGCTTCACCACCTGAAACAACAGCTAAACTGGAAGCACAGAAAAGTTTTTTCAGCTCAAGTGTAAATACTAAATGAAGTTGAAGTGCCAGGCAGTTTAATTGTCAGTTTGAGTAAGAGCCGAAAAGTGAATGAAATGTCGGTTCTTGTGTACGTGTTTGGTAGAAAAGACTTCACATCCGGTCTAAAATGACACCTGACCTGCGAAGGGATTCCGGCCAACTCCCCGGTGTTCATAAGTTCTTCCACCTGCTCGAGGACATCGACCGGGTTGCAAACAGACAGGAAACCCTGGAAGCAGCAAAAAGGGGGTGAGTGATCATAATTAGAGCCTAAAATACAGTATATAGCTACTTCTCACGTGTTGTATTGACATGGAGGCACTCACTTGGATCTGTTGAGCCTTTTTATCGGCACAGGGAATGAGAAGGAGAGTCCCCAGGGCGAAGGCCAACAGATTTAACTGTGCGAAGCGATTGGCAATTCCTATCAAGTCCAGATTCAACTGGAAAGGGCACCTTGGAAAGAAATATGAATGGCAGGGACGGAGGCAATAAACATGAAGAGAAACACATAAAATATGGTGGTGGTAGTGTGATGGTCTGGGGCTGTTTTCCTGCTTCAGGACCTGGAAGACTTGCTGTGATAAATGGAACCATGAATTCTATTGTCTACCAAAAAAAATCCTGAAGGAGAATGTCCGGCCATCTGTTCGTGACCTCAAGCTGAAGCCAACTTGGGTTCTGCAGCAGGACAATGATCCAAAACACACCAGCAAGTCCACCTCTGAATGGCTGAAGAAAAACAAAATGAAGACTTTGGAGTGGCCTAGTCAAAGTCCTGACCTGAATCCTATCGAGATGCTGCGGCATGACCTTAAAAAGGCGGTTGTGCTGGAAAACCCTCCAATGTGGCTGAATTGCAACAACTCTGCAAAGATGAGTGGGCCAGAATTCCTCCACAGCGCTGTAAAAGACTCATTGCAAGTTATCGCAAACGCTTGATTGCAGTTGTTGCTGCTAAGGGTGGTCCAACCAGTTAATAGGGCAAACACTTTTTCACACGGGGCCATGTGTGTTTTGATTTTTTTTTTTTTCTCCCTTAATAATACAAACCTTCATTTAAAAACTGCATTTTGTGTTTACTTGTGTTATCTTTGACTAATATTTAAATTTGTTTGATGATCTGAAACATTTAAGTTGTGACAAACATGCAAAAAAATAAGAAATCGGGAAGGGGGCAAACACTTTTTCACACCACTGTGTATTCAGACTGAACTACCAGTTTATTTCACTTTTAAATATTTTTGATTGCTGAATAAATCTGAAATGTGTGCATTGAAACTACTGCTCATTACAAAACTAAAGTTTTGTGTACAAATAATATAAACCTTCCTGCATTTTTTTTTTGTATCTGGTTTCATTTCAAACTTAATGTAAACATATAAAATCTACAACACTAACGCAATTAAGAAAATAACAAATCGGCATTTAAAAAAACTGAGCCATTGTCTTTGTTTACCAGTTGCAGCCGGATGTGAGCAGTTTTTTCTCCGTGTCCTTAATATCGCCTCAAGTTTATTTAAAGATTGATGACTCAGACACCAACACTGGCTTGTCATTGTGTTTAAGCTTAAACCTTCTCCCTAGTCTTGAAATTATGTGAACCTTTGCTCAGGTTGACTGTTTTTCATCATGTAGCATGAATCGTGACCAGTGTAAAGCGTCCACCAGGCTTTGCAGTAGGTGTGGGTTAAGAGCTGCAGTACGTGGCATGCAACAGTGAGGTGAATAAAACCAAAACGATCAGCTGCTAGGATAGCAGGTGAGTTTCCTGACCAACATCTGTTTAGAGTGATAACCTCACATGACTACAGATTTGATCTAACGACTGATCTAAATGTTGAATCATGCAATATGATCGATAGATTCTTCAGCGTCCTCCTCTTCACCACCTTTTCCAGACTGTCCAGTTTGCAGTCAATTATGGAGTTGGGCCTTCTTAACCAGTTTAAGTCTGCTGGTGTCGCCGGCTCCAATGCTGCCCCCCCAGCAGACTACGGAGAAGTACAGTTCACTGGCCACAAGACTGGTAGAACATCTCCAACATCTTGAAGGATTGATGAAGAGGTCAAGAGTGTTTTCACACACGGCATAAATATATATCACATGCAAGGGTAGTATTGAATTGATGGCTCTTGTGTAAAAGTGATCAAATTACAATTATTACTAACCCCTTTGTGGCTTCTTAATGAAAAAAAGAGATGACTAATCTTGTATGTTACCATCTAGTGAAAAGCAGAGCCCACAGACTTCCTGCGGAAGACAAAACCACACCTTCTTTCTGGTAACATTTCTCTTTTAAAAAATAAAGCAGTCACACCTCAGGCGAGTTATTTCTTTGCACCACAGGCAGTGAGGAAGCACACAACTCAACATGAAATGCAACTTCAACGGGACCGTGCTGACCACAGTGCTCCCTCCACTGCTGGTGACAGAGTTTGTCTTGGGGCTCCTTGCGAACGGTTTGGCTCTGTGGATCTTCTGCTTCCACCTGAGGCCCTGGAAAAGCAGCACAGTGCTTCTCTTCAACCTGGCAATTGCTGATTTTCTGCTCAACCTGACTTTGCCCTTCCGTGCCGCCTACTACATCTCTAAGCTCAAGTGGATATTTGGAGCTGCATTCTGTAACATCGAACTCCTACTGTTCACAATGAACCGCAGTGGAAGCACCTTCTTCGTGATGGCTATCGCTGTGGACAGGTACATGCGTGTGGTGCATCCCCATCATCCCATCAACCATCTGAGTGTCTCTAAAGCCGTGCTTGGAGCACTTGGACTATGGTTGGTCACCATTTCAATGACGGCTCATGTCCTCACTTTACAACACAACAACACCTCCTACTGTGAGAGCTTCATGATTGATTCTGATCCCGGGAGCAATTTCACTTGGCATAGGTTTGTGTTTCTCTTTTCCTTCTTCATACCTGTGCTCGTGATTCTCTTCTGCACAATCTGCATCACTGGCGAACTGAGAAGGAGGCAGCTGGGACGGCATGCAAAGATTAAAAAGGCTATGCACTTCCTCATCATAGTCGTTGTGGTCTTTATCATTTGCTTCCTCCCGAGCAACATCACAATGCTGATGACTTGGATCAAGACCCAGAAGTTAACAAGCACCCTATCCAAATCTGAAATCTGTCCTGCATTTGAGGACCTGAACATTGCATTTTTCATCACCATCGCCCTGACCTATCTCAACAGCGTGCTGAATCCTGTGGTCTACTACTTGTCCAGCCCGATCTTCAAGGGTATCTGGAGGAAAGTTCTTCATCTGCCCGAAGCGAACACTGTTGACTAAGTACAAAGAAGAAAACTCGAAAATCACTCAGCCAGCTGGGAACACAAAACGAAGGAAATGTAACACGCAGCTGAGAAGATAAGTTTATCATTGAAATGTAATGGTGCCACAACCAATAAAATACTTCTTCACTAGCTATCCGTTATATTGACTGCCTTTGCAAAAAAACACGACTAATGCGGGATAAGAGTAAATGCTAGAATATGGAACAGGACAAAGATACTGGAGTCATAAAGGTAGCAGATTTAGTCTATCATATAGAGCTATATTTAGCTGCAGATGACTAACATTTACTCATTTAAAAGCTATTCTGATGCCACACAGTGGCTGGAAAAACCCTGAATGTTTTGAACAGAGTAATTGAACTTGTCATTTCTGCAAAGACAAATGCGTCTGCTTCGTTAGTGTCTTGCTTCAAACAATGTTATTTTTTTCATAATGAGTGCACTTTTCTCAATGTTTCTTTTGAAATAGATTTATTTTAATTTCTAATCTTTATATTCTACCAATTTATAGACACCAAACTACATTTCAAAGAAGTTTATTATATGAATCAGACATTTTAGCATACTTGTGGCTTCATAATATCAATAAAATGTCCTTTTGTAAACGTGTTGTAATCGTAAAAAGATCAAAAAAAAATCTTTAAGAGCTTTCTCATTCCAGGTGATCAATACTTTTCATTAACTGTATTGACACTAAGCCAACATGATGAGATGTTTAGGTTCGAAGTTTTTTTTTTTTCTTTAGTCAGTACTGTATCCTCCCTGTTGGAACAAATAATAAAGATTTTTGCTCTCATCACTGCGATGTCGACATCATATTTTAATTTCTAATCTTTATATTCTACCAATTTATAGACACCAAACTACATTTCAACAAGTGCATTACATTAATCGGACATTTTAGCATACTTGTGGTTTCATATCAATAAAATGTCATTTTGCAAATATTTGTTGTAATTATAAAAAGATCAAACAATGTTTAAGAGCTTTCTCATACCAGGTGATCAATACTTTTCATGAACTGTATTGACACTAAGCCAACATGATGAGATTGAGGTGAGGGGTGAGGTGAGGGAGAGAGGGAAGACGCTGTGCTCGGTGGCACACTTCTTCTTTCCCTCCCCCGCCCCTCCAGAATAACCTTGGCCAATGCCATAAATCATCCAAATAATGGTTGTCAGGCTTTTAAAAAGACGGTCAGAGGCGTTTCCCTAACACATTTGGTGTTACAAATGCAGTAGTATTTTTTTTGTTGCGCGTTTACTCTCCCAAAAAGGAGTCTGGTGTGCATCGGGTGTAAAAGCACACGAGCAGGCGGGCGGTGGTGATTGGTGGAACTAGTGGCTTGCAGATAAGTGGCCCCTGATGACTGGAGGAGCTGCCTCTGTGGAGGAGCATCATTCACCTCACCCCTCTCTCCCAAACAGCCACACTCCTACCCAGTGCGTCCACCTGTAGCTTTTACCATGCGCATTGCTTTGATTGCCCTCTTTGAATTTCAATGGGTTTACCGTTACGTTCATTATAACAAGAGGTTAGAGTCTCTTTCGGTGGGCTTCGTTTGACCTTCTTGTCCTGTTTGCGTAAGATGAGTCATGTTGTGTCTCAGCTGTCTCCAGACGGGTATAACAGTGTGTAAGAGACAAAGCATTCACAGAAGTCGGGCACAAATATCCTGTAGGTAATTGTATGACTGGATAAATGGAGCTATTCCATTAGAAAAGAGGCTAGCGTAAAAAAAGAAAAACAAAAAAAACAAAAGGGTCCCTCAACTGTGGACCCAAAAGTCACATGTCGTTCAAAAAAATGAGTGATGATTTTTTTTTTTTAAGTCATGACGAAGGGGGAGATCAAACCCCAAACCTTCTAACTGAAAGGCAGTAGTGCTAACCAATGCACAATCTATCTTCCCAGGAGTCAGACACTATTGTGACAAATCTTTGGCTCACTGCAACCTAGAACTCCACCGACCATAAATATTCATTCAAATGCGACCAAAATTGCCGCAGACATTCTTTGGATAGTAGATGTACGTGTTTTCAAGGTCTGCAGTGATATTGAATATCTTCCTGTAATGTGTAGTGTATGCACAACTTTTTCAATTTCTCCAAAAAGTGATCAAAAATTCATTGTTGTATATAGTACATCATAATATATAGTAAAGTCTATAGTATAGTATATAGTATATACTATAGTCAGGGCGATGTGGCTCAGTTTGATGTTTCGCCGTGACACAGGAAGTTGATGTTTTAGGTCAAACGATGCTCCAATCCTCACCAAACTTTGGACATGCGTCAGGCACCAACTTTCATGAGTTTTTGAAGGTGTTAAAGCTGCCAAAAAAGGCCATTTATCTTTAAAGAAGAATAAAGAACGAGATCGAGACAAAAATTAAAACTGTAAGCGGCAATATGGGGACCCCCGCGCGGTGCACGTCGGGGAGCCGGCGGCCCCGACCCGCTGGGGCCCCGACCCGCTGGATCCCCGACGTGCAGCGTGCGAGGGCCCGCATATCACTGCTTGCAGTTTTAATCGATCTTGTGCTTCTAAAGTTTTTCTTCAAAAATTTCTCGACACAGTTTTCAGTAATGAACAGGATTTATTAAAATATTTCAATGAATAACTGAAAGTGCAAACATTGCATCTCGGGCCAGGGCAGACCAAGAAAGACTGTATCAATACAACAGAAGAAATAGTGCTAGTTTGTTCCAATACAGTACTCCATTTTACAGGTTAAGAAACTCCTGAAAAACAAATTTAAGTAAAATTAGAGGATCGTTAAGTTTCTATCACAGAACAAGTGAAACAAAAAAGGCACACATTTATAAATAAAACAACAATTAAGATTTGAACGGCATTAAAACACAAAGTTGATTGATTATATGAATCTTTGAGTGGTTTTTATTCTGCACTAACTGGGTCTAGGATCTCAGCTTCAGTTACCTTTAGTGAAGTCGTGTCGTCTGTCAGCGTTTCACTCTTTGATGCTCTCTCCTCTGTTTCATGTATTCACGATTGAGCGAGTCAGCATCATCCTGACTGAAGAGCAGATTAAAAACAAACTGATGTGAAGAACTCAAACATTTTGAAAGGGAATCATGTAGGTTTTGAGTAATTTTTATTTTGTTCTATAACTCTTTAAGTTACATTAGACTGAAAAAAAAGAAGGCTCTGAATGTGTGTGCATGCCTATTGTAAGTTTAGTATGTATGGTCATGGGCAAGAGTATCTTGTCAGTCTTGAATACGAGTTTTTCCATGGATCATACAGAAATCTGTTCTGTATCTCTGTATATATGAATATATCATTATTAACATCATTTGGTGATAATGACATTATTGATGTTTTTTGACCAACAATGATTAGAAATGTTTAAATGCTTCTTTCCCATGATATTTGGTTTTGAAAAAAAAAAGAAGATCTTACCAGTTCTGGCTGATCAGGTAGTCGACCAAGTCTTTCATCTGGTTAGGCTGACCACTTGACACTATAAGCTGCTTCAGATGGCTGAAGTGTTTGGTCTTCAGCAGTTTCTGGTGCTGTCCATTTTGGCTGATGAAAGTTAATACCGTCTCCCGGATCTGAGGGATCAGAAAATTCATAAAGTCACATAATATGACAACAGTTCAAAACCATGCAGCATGCCCAGTTAACATTCATCTGTTGAGAAAGAGAAAGTCTCACCAGACACCAAATTTAAAAACGGTATACGGCCAAATACAGAGAAATTAACCTGGTGGTGATATGCCTAATCAGCATTTTGTCGTTTGGCAAGGTCTAAAATGTAACAGACGTTTATTGATATGTAAAATTTCTGGATTATAGCTTCACCACCTGAAACAACAGCTAAACTGGAAGCACAGAAAAGTTTTTTCAGCTCAAGTGTAAATACTAAATGAAGTTGAAGTGCCAGGCAGTTTAATTGTCAGTTTGAGTAAGAGCCGAAAAGTGAATGAAATGTCGGTTCTTGTGTACGTGTTTGGTAGAAAAGACTTCACATCCGGTCTAAAATGACACCTGACCTGCGAAGGGATTCCGGCCAACTCCCCGGTGTTCATAAGTTCTTCCACCTGCTCGAGGACATCGACCGGGTTGCAAACAGACAGGAAACCCTGGAAGCAGCAAAAAGGGGGTGAGTGATCATAATTAGAGCCTAAAATACAGTATATAGCTACTTCTCACGTGTTGTATTGACATGGAGGCACTCACTTGGATCTGTTGAGCCTTTTTATCGGCACAGGGAATGAGAAGGAGAGTCCCCAGGGCGAAGGCCAACAGATTTAACTGTGCGAAGCGATTGGCAATTCCTATCAAGTCCAGATTCAACTGGAAAGGGCACCTTGGAAAGAAATATGAATGGCAGGGACGGAGGCAATAAACATGAAGAGAAACAAAAAAAAAAACAACTGTCAAACTAGTAAAAGCATACTGTGTGTATTGTATGCAGTTATATTCTCGCACTGCCGGTTCATTGAGGTTCTACATGGTCCTCATGTGCAGGACAGGTGGTGGTGATAGCTGAACATGAGCAAGACGTACTTGAGGAGGAGAACAAAGGTCCTGTAGAGTGTTGCCTGTTGATCTGGACTCAGAGGAATAGAAACTGCCACCAAGAAAACAAACGAGACAGTTGTGAGCATTCAAGAGAAATGCTGAGCTGTGCAACATTAAGGGGCTTTATAAAAAAGTAGTAATTTACTGAATTTAATATTTGATTTGAACTAATGTCCGTCTCACTCTGTGGTTGTATGCAAAGCCAACACTTGAGAAACTCCGGCCACGGGGGCTCAAACATGTCAACGGATTTTTCATGTTTTGCATGTCAATGCAAGGGGAACAAGACGCTTGATGCTGGCACGCAAACGTAGAAGGAAACTATACTTTTTCTTTAGAATGCAAGCATAAACAAGAACTGAAATTTCCACAAGCCATTTTAAGATAATGAGCAGACGCCTGCGCTCACAAAGCCTGTAAACAAAAAAATGTCTGCAGGCAGCCTCCTCAGTGTGGCTACTGTGGACCGATGTATGTATCATTACCCGAGAGAAAACAAGACTTGAATTCATAACTTTCAAAGCTCTACATATTCAATAATAGTTCAAGTTCACTGCCTGTATAATTAGATTGACTCCTGTCATTAAGTGGAAGGATGAGAATAATGTTAGTTAACTGTAGCAAGACTCCAACCAGCTAAACGAGCTGTCGGGGCCTCATAAACGTTTGCCTGCACGTCCCCCTGCTTCCACTCCAACTCCGCCGTAAATTGTTTGTCAGATTTGTTGTTTGGGATAATTGTGGGTCGGTAAGTAACTGTAACTTTTTTTTTTTTGTTGGCGAGTCCGCCGTTATCGAACACGGTACGCAACATACGCATATTCTTCATCAGCGGTGCTCATATTCATGATCAAGCCAGTCCAATGTTTACTAGCAGTCGCATAACATTAACAGCCAGCTCGCAGAGCTGTTCTCATGCGGACACTGACCGCTGTCAGCTGAGGCAGAAGATGAAAACAGCATTGATGATGCTCTCCTCTCATGTCTCAAGTCAACAATCTGCCATTGGAAGCGACAGATCTACTTCAGCAAACAGAGACAAGGCACATTTTTGGTTCAAATATTTTTCAGTCTTAAACTGAATAATATATTACTGTGACATTGTTTATTTATCGATGTAAGTTTTTATATGCTGCTTTCATCTGCTGTTAAGTGCAATAAAACTGTATCTTTCATTCATAGTTTTGTTGACATAGTTAATTTTTTTTGGTTAATTTGTTTGTTATCATTCTTGAATCATTCCATTTTATCAGATGGAAACAAAAACACCCAAAACAACATGTCATTATAATATATATATATATATATATATATATATTGCCCTTCCTGCTTTCTAATTATCTTCCTTTGAAAAACCATATCAATCGACCACTACTTTGACTACTGAAGGATTTTAATGTGCAGCATTACTTATACCACCAGGACATGGTATAAGCATCAGCACTCAGCATCAACACACATAAATGCATGTTATTTGTTTATAGAAATGAATTTTGCTGACAAACAGTAAATCTTGTACCTGAGACAAAAGGTGCCATTATCATGCTCCTCCAGGTCCGGGAGAAACTCGAAACCTGGAGAGAAAATAAAATGAATAAAAGAAGAAAAAAAAAACATCTTTAAATTCATCTAGATTGTTCTGGTTCTTTTATTTATGGCTCAGCAGGACATCTGTGCTGGAAGCGGACAGATGATATGAGCGCAAGTTTGTGATGTCACAAACTTACGAAGTTCAGTTGCTGCATTTGTGCTGTGTGCATTGCTCCACGGACTGAGCATTTGTCATTTCACAGTACTAATAGAGCACCTCAACCTGCTTTATAATCAAAAAAAAGAAAAGGAAATCGGATTTTATACAATGAGGGACCTTCAAAATTAAACATAATTTATATCTTTTAATCTGTAAAATGAAAAGTGATTAAATTACCTCCCACAAAGCGGGCACAGCGACTATTGCCTCTAGAACCTTCTGGAGGCACCCGATCTGAAGAGAGGAAATAAAAACGTGTACGTTTTATTTCAGAACACGTAACCATGATGCCTTTATTTAAAAATATCCATCCTGTTGATAATTGTTCCAAGAATCGGGGGGAAAAAAACTGCTCCTTCAAATCCAGACTAATTGTGTGAATTTTTGGTGCGTGTTGTCTCACCAAGTTGAAGCTGAGCAGCTTCTGAAGCAGACTGTTCCACAGCTGAGGGTCGTATACCTGGTACTCCAGGCACAGGTCTGCCACCAACTGCACTGCCTGGAAGGACAGAGGCTGCTTCAGTTTGTCTGTATGCAAGATTTCTAACCGAGGGAAGCAAAAATAAAGAAACTAGCTGGAAATAGTTGTGATGTTTTCCCTCAGAAAGTACCTGCGGCTCATGACTGTGGTTCTTCCATAGCCCTTTAACCAAGCCCTCTTTGGGACTACTGAGGAAAGACTGCAACGTGTAAGGGATGTTTAACGCCTCCAGCTGAGAGACAAAGATGTAGCATCTTAGGTAATATCTGCATGGGGATATAAAACAGAAACATTGATGATTATACACCTTTCCAATTTTGACTTCCACCCATACTTTTACTGTTTAACTGTTTTCAGGGCCTCTTACAAGATTTTGGTCTTGGGGATCTGCAACTGAGCTTCCAGAGTGGCTGCATCAACGAGGCGGACGAGACAAAGCAGCGCTCGAGTCCGATGGCTGAAAGTCAGACGGGGACCAGAATTGCTGAATGGCTACAAATGGAAAAAACAAAACACAGACATTAGCCTCTTTTGCTGGTCACTTTTGTCCAGTATTGAGACCTACAATTTATTTTTTTCTTCAAACATACCCAGGTTTCGGCAGTTAAAATGGGGCTTAGAAGATGGACAGCCTCCTCCATGGGGCAAGACTGCAGCATGTACACCACCCTGGAAGAATCAAATATACAAAAGCCAACACATTTCAATGTTTCCGCTCTTTTGCCCAGTGATTGTGGAGGTAAAATAATACAATGACTATAATTATTAACAGAGAGGCAACAGAAAGATGCATTGATCATTTTATTGAAAACTCCACCTCATTAAGTCTGGATCCTCCTCAATGTTGCTGACAGAGTCAGGGTTACCAATTTCCTTTATGAAAGAAAAAAAAAGCGTGAAAAAGCCACACGATGGATCCAATACAGCAAGTTTTCTAAAAAACAAAACAGGCAGGGAATGAAGCGATACCAAAAGCAAAGACGGACAAACCTTGGTCGCAGCTGGGCCTGTTTTGCAGATCCATTTTTCTAACATCATGTTACGGATTTTCAGAAGATCCACCTTGTTGATTACAGCTATTTCCTTAACTGCAGCATGAATGTCTGCGACACAGACAAATCATCAAATTAAAGAGACACCACACTGTCAGTCACAACATAGTAAACAGATTAATTATTAATAGTGATTATATAAAACTAGCGCTAATGTTGGAGTTACAAAAAGACAAACCTGGTTCAGAGTAGAACATGAATTTACTGAAGCGTCAGACAGTTGTGTTACTGCATGCTCACCAGGATAAGTTTGACCTCCGGACTCTCTGTACCGCTGCGCCACACTGCTGTGCTCGTAGAGGGCCACTATGAGCCTTGCCGGCAGCCCAGTCAGTTTCAGGTGCTCTGGGCTGTTCAGCTGACTGGCTATCAATATGTTTTCAGTAGCAGAGCGCTGAAACTGCAGCTTCAGCTTGGACAGAAATGTCTCCCCTCTGGCCCGCGCTGCTTCCTGCTTGGAATCAGAGAGGAAAGGAAGCTGGTTAATGTATTAAGACACTTTCTAGATGGAGATTTGAGACATTTTAAGTTTGATGATGTACATTTCTGCAGGTAAAAATCACAAACACTGACCTCAAGGTTGGGATCCTTCAGCCACGCATCTCCAAGAGCCAAACAGAACTTAAGTGACTGTGTCTTCTCATAGCCTGTAAGGAGTAAGAAACTACTCAGAGCGTACATATACGAACAAACCGAGCAGTGTCGTGTCGTGGCTCGAGTGTGGCTCAAACCTGCTGGAAGCTCCTGGGTTATCGTGTGGGCCGTGGCAGCAGCCAGCTCCGGGTTTTGGATGGAGTGGATGTACTTCATCATGTTCTTTGCCACCTTGAAAGTCTCCTTATTGTAGCTATGACCTTTACCCTTTTTCTTTTTCTCCAGGAGTAAAGGCTTCATTTTCTTCTCAAACACATGGTTTGCTGCTGCCATGTATAACTTGTCAAGGCTCACCTGGAGAAGGACAGGACTGTCATTTATCATCTCTGTGATTACACAGAGTCAAGTTACATCGTAGATTAGTGTGCTTTACCTTCATCAGTTTGCTGATGAGAAGAAGTGTGGGGAAGGTCTCCTCACTGAGCTCAGGGGCTAAACACAGGTAAATATTGTAGTTAGCTTTAAAACAATTTCATCAACTCATACTAGTAAACTGCTATTTATAATAAAAATACAGATTTTGTCAGCTTAGGTTTCACAAAGAAGTTTTCTATGGCAAAAAGGTGTTTGAAAGTTTAAATCATCCCAATTAAAGGAGTTCAACTGCAGACACAGAGGTAACTCATATCTAAAATAATGTTTGGACCTCAATTGAGTCGTTGCCTTTTTAAAAAAATTTTTTTTATACCTAATAACAACATTTAACTGGCGCACCTTTAAAATACAGACAGATTTCTTGTCTATAGCAATGAAGAGAACTAAGAGAAAATGATATAATAAGGAGTAGATGATTTGCATATGAATAATTGATGAAAAGTCATAAGCTTATTTCTGAGTTTACATCGCCTCCTCCTGTCGAAAACAAGATGTACTAAAATCAGAGTAATCTAAGTTTGTCAGCGCTAATATAGCAGAGGCTAACTCACAGATAATCTTCCAGTAATGTTTAGTTTGTATTAGCAGGTGGAAGGGAAGTCTGCTGTTGGACAGCGGGTTCGCCAGCAGACTGTTTTCCAGAAGATACATGTTCTCCACGTCTGAGGGAGGAGAGACTCGCTTGTAGGACTTCAGGTGCTGAAGGAGGCCGATAGCCTGTGGATTAAAAGACAATGTTTTCCAATCTACGCAATTCATTTTGAAGACAAGGCGCCATTTGATTTCAAATATGCCAGTGTTTTTTTTTTTTTTTTTTTACCTGACTAACAGAGAAGCTGGTTACGTTGTCATCTGCAGCCTGGAGGATCTCCAGCACAATGTCGATTCTCTCGTAGTTGTAAGGGCTGAGCTGTATGAGAAAGAATTTTGAAGAATCGCATAAAACATTTTCATAAACACAAAATAATTAGAAGATATAACTTGTTACAGTGGTGTTGATCATTGTACTTCATAGTCACTAGTATTGGGCGTGACGTTAACATTTTCCAGCTGGTCATCGTCAACCCAACGACTGCCGTTTGCTGATATATACACTTACGCAGGTGTGTGCGCTGGTGTCTCTAAGTAGCATACTAAGCTAAAAGCACATGTTTAGCCACAGCACAAAGCAGCTTTATTTTTGTGTGTGATTGTTTACTTTTTTATTTATTATTATTTTTTTTTAATTACCGATAAGTAAGCACGCTTCTCATTAAGTGTCAAAAGGGCTGAAAAATACTTTCCACTGGGCCCTGGTGTTTATGAGAAATTACTTTAAAGATCCCCTCCACTTCTAATTTGCCACTCTAACCTTGAATATGGCAGCACAGAGATTGTCGGTGAGCTCGCTGGTGCTCTGTAACATCGGGATGATCTGCAGGACTTGTTCCAGTGCGTCGTCGTGACACAAAGGCTGCACCTCTTCCTGGCCAAAATCCAGGTCACCTGTTCCTTCCTCATCCTCTTGGAGCAGCAGTAAGGTGGTAATGTACTGGTTGATCACACTGTCACGGTCGAGACCAAAGGTACTGCAGATGGACGCAAAAGGACAACTTTTAGCACAGGCAGGAAAGTGAAACTTGCATACCAGAAAATAGTGGACATTTAAGTACAGACTAGACCCACGTGTCCAAAACTAACTTTTCTTTTCCCTCACACGGTAGAAACTAACAACAGGAAGTAAGTGGCTGACCTGCAGTACTGGAGGATAATGTCTGGGGTGATCCTTCTGTTCTTCACCAAAACTGGGATCAGACTGCTCTTCATCTCAGGTCGCTGACGGAACACCGGCTGGATAGATATCTGGGACAGAGCAGGGGTACGTAGGTGAAATATGAGATTAAATGACAGAGAGAGAAGCTGAAATACAAAGTACAATGACACTCGGTCTATACAAACCTATTTATTAATACCAGAATGCTCCTGGAGTTTAAGTGCTGCATTACCTCTAATTTGCCAAGCTTGATGCCCCACTCAGCATCAGTGATGACCGAGAGAAATTTCTTTTGTTCCTCTGCCTCGCTGTAAAAGCAGCAGAGGTTGGCCCCGATCCTCGCCACAGCCTGAAATAATCCAGACACAGTCACAGATTTCTTGTAAACATGAATGGAAATGTTCCCATACATGTGTGTGCATGTCTGTGTGTTCATATTTTTTTTCCCCCAACAGTGATTAATGTGTAACATGGGTGATCACTGATCATGATTTAAAGCAACATCAAACAATCACTGAAGTTGGAACACATTGGAAGAACTTTTGTAAATAAGACTAAACGAAACATGACAAAATAAAATGTTATGACACCAGAGTGTGATTTTTATGCACTAATGAATGTTACACCAACTTCACACCACAACATTTACTCTCTGCTGAGCTCCTTCTCTTTTGTCTCCATTATTATTATAATAAAAGATTTGACAATAACTTAAAGAAGAAGAAAAATGTTGTTGCCTACCAATATTTTGTCATAGTTTTGCCGAGTGTTGTCGATAACTTTCCATAGTATTTTGAAGATTTCTGCTTTAGAGAGGAGTGTACAGAGTCCAATGGCCAAATCGCAATTGACCACCCTCGAGTTGAACACCTTGGATCCACAGAAATTAGAGATATGGTTATTTAAAAACACACTCAGATCCTTAAATCTGCCGCTACCCTTTCATGACAATTGACTGAGAAGACTCACCTTGTTCAAGAGGGCCACAGCCACAGTATTCAGAGTAGTTGCAGTTGTCTTTCGGAGATTGTTCAGGCATATATTGTACTTCTTGAGCTCTTGTGAATCATAAAGCTGAGACGAGGTAACCGTTTACAGTGTTATTCACAGTACAAACATTGCAATATATTTTTCTCAGTTTTACAGGCAAGACGCTAAGGCTATAACAATAACCAAATTGTTCGAGAAACACATGCAGTAAATGTCACCGTCATACCTGCACGCTTAGTTTCATGTCCATAACGTTAGAGGTGACATGCTGAAGACAGCTGCCGTATGAGTTGACCAGCAGTCTGAGGGCCAATTCCAGCTGACTGCACTCCTGTAACATCTGTAACATGTTGGCCATGGGGCCGAGGAGGGGCCGCAGGTAGTTTGAACCTGCATGCGGGCCAGGTAAGACACAAAGTAAACTTTCCCCGATTACAATTTTAGGAAAACAAATCGAAACAAGCATCAACTTAAAGACCTACCATCTTCAAAAGAGCAGTGTGACAGACAGGAACAGTCCAGCGGGTACAGTTTAGTATCTGCAAGAATGATACTAAATAAGTAAAGCTGATGAAACCACACTGCCTGAGGAGATGAAATCCTAAACAGACCGTGAACACATGATCAATTTGAGCATCTTCCTACCCCGAGAAATAGGCAGCAGGCAGTTGGTGATTTCATACTGGACGGGGAGCACTGACACTGGGTCCAGAACAATGCAGTCTTCATTAAACACATCCTGGAAACTCCACTGAGAATAGGGATCTTTTTCTGCCTCCAAGGTCAAATCCTGGGACATTAATTTAAATTTACAGTTAGTTTAATGCATTCTGTTCATTTTGCAGCTTAGTGAATCAAAGCCATTATTTAAATGTAATTTCATTAAAGTTTTTCATTATTTCTTACTTGAAAGAGATTATAGGAACTTTACAACTTACTTACTGTAAACACACAAATTTCTGCCATTTTAAATTCTCTTAGATGTTTCCAGATAATCATTCGTGACATATGAGGACTGATTTAAGGTTTGCTAACAAATAACCCATCAAGTACAAAGCAGGTTAAAATAAAGTAAATGAAGTCTCACTCTGTGGAAAAAGATTAGATACTGACCTTGGATATGAAGCCATAATTATCTGATAACTGACACTGATGATAGACATCCATAGCTATCCGTGTGCACTTGCAAAGCTCCAGGCAGTCCAGGAGAAGATCTGCAACAATTATTATAATATTAACTTTTTATGACTAACGCGTTTTGAAGTGGTAGGGAGCAGCCAGGTTAACTTAGAGCTGAAAAGAATATTGTCTTGTGAACTATTTAGCCTTGATGCTCTTTCACTGTCTGCCGTCCTAAGACATCATCTTCAACAAAGTCAGAAAAACTACTGCTATTACATTGAAGATTATTTTCCTACTTTGCTGAAGTACTGTTTCAGTGTTTATCTGTGTGATTTGTAACAAATACTTTTCACTGGGTTCGAGATGAATACATTTACAGTTGGGTTTTCAGGAGAAACGTGCATTAAATCTTTACTGTGAAATTTCAGCAAACTAACAAAGATCCAAGGTATGTTATTTAACAGCTTAGTTATAAATCCAGTGCTGATTCACATAACAGCTATTTTTACCAACATATTGACATTTACACATGTTCTTTACCCGAGTCACACACAGTGATGGCCTGACAGGCCAGATCATGTATGACTGCTGGCAAGTCCATATCCTCAGGTAGCACCATGGGTACATCAGCCTCAAGCATCTGGCATAATGTCTTGGCAGCAGTGAACAAAACCTTCCCGGTGTTGCTGTTATAGTGGTGCTCATACAGCTCACTGAGGACGTAAAGAAGAGATGACTTTAAACATTTAAATAATAACCTGATCATTAGGGTAAAAACTCATCATTGTGTCCTGTCCCCTCAGTTTCCTGTCCCACATATGGCACACCGTCCACACATGCAAACCTTAAGATCTTGAGGGCCTTGTCCACCTTGCCCACTCCGAGAGCTCGGAGGGCCAAGTCAGACCACAGCTCCTGCTCGGTGCGCTGCAGCTGCCTCCCGAGACGACGCAAGCCAGCTTCTGTGGAGATGGTCTTGGTCTTGCCATCTGGATCATTAGCCACAACCGGAGTTGTTGTAGCTTTCCCCTTAGACGATTGGCACGTGTTTTCATAGGCTGTGATGTGATGCTCCTGGATTTGTTTGCGGATGTTTGGGTCCTCATAGTTGGAGGGGGTGAAGAAAACATCAAAGTCCTCCTGAGGAAACAGAGAGAGGCTGAAGGTTAAAAACAAAAATCACAGAACAGATGGAGTATCACTTAAAACACTCCTTAAATGATGCTCACCTGCAGGTGGGCAATTGCCTTGAACATGATGAGGTTGTTCTCACACTCCATAGTTTTAAGAACATCATCTGCAGAAGACATAAAACCTGGCATCACTCTTGGATATTCAGGTGTGTGGCTATAGCATTTCACCCCCCATTTTGTCTAGAAATCCAATGTCATCT
Organism: Brachyistius frenatus; assembly: GCF_029030835.1. Taxonomy (NCBI): domain Eukaryota; kingdom Metazoa; phylum Chordata; class Actinopteri; family Embiotocidae; genus Brachyistius; species Brachyistius frenatus. The sequence goes on from NW_027210629.1 coordinate 18,253, forward strand.
GTTTTCATATGATTTCAATTGACAGGAAACTAAAGAGTCCATTTGTGTGATATTTTTCAGATCAATAGAGGAAAACTAGACTTTCCTGAAAGATCCAATAGTCAGTCAAAGAGCTGGAGCTCAGAGGAATTCAGGGACTGTCTTAAGACAACCTCAGCATGGTTGGTGTTTGCTGACCAAGTGACTTGAGTCGGTATTGATTAAAGTAAATACTTACGTTTCTGGATTTTATGCAGGTATTCCAGGGCCTCCACCATCACCTGAGCTATGACCATCTGATGTTTCTTGTGCTATCAAAGAAAGGCAGAGAGAAAGTTGAGAAATGCAAAATAATTTAATGATCATACGCTTACCATAATGTTCTTCTACTTTCTCCTGTTCAGTCATCGAGGCATTCTTTGAACATCAAGTCCTTCCAATTTCATATATGTTCTACTATAGGCATAATTGTGGTGTCTGTTGTAGATGGATCATCTAAACAGGTGATTAAAGGTAAATCCTGGTCTGTCAGATCAGACAATATGAGAGCGGCAGAAAAAAATTCAATACTGACATGCATTTGGTGCCAAGCAAGAAGAACCTCTAATTCTAAGGCCACAGATGTACTTGTTTTTAAACAACGCGCTTGCTTTTAACAACCATTTGCATCGTGAACATTATTGCTCACATATTTAACTCTGCGTGTAACTGGAGGACTCCATAAAAGGCACACCAGAGAAACAATGATGCCATTAGAACATCCTTATGTAAACAATAAACATGGCAAAAACTGAGTGGGTCACTACTTTTCTGATTCTGAAATCAAACTGGACCAAACACGCTATTTTCACTGTCCAGCATTTTCCGCCATGCCCCAACGTAACGGTCTCAGATTTGTTTCCCTTTAGTTGCGCATGTCCCTGACCCTGTCACATCTCCACAGTTCGCCTACACTGCCCTCACAAGCCATGTGTATATTGCATCTTGGGTACGTGTTGCGTTAATTTCTAAAGGACGCCACCACGTGCATGCAAGTGTATCTCAGGCCTAAACAAAATCTTAAAATGCAACAACACATGACTTTAGTGCTTTTGATTCTACACTCACAGAACTGAGCCTCAGAAAAAAAAAAAAAAAAAAATCCTAAAATGCACTTCTATTTCAGACACATAACATCTTGACTTTCCTCACCTCATCAGATATGTGGTGTTTGTCCTCCAACTGCAGCCTCGCCCACGCTGTGAGACATTCGATCACACACTCTGCCTCTGCAGAGGACAGCTTCTTCAGGACAGTCAAGATCTCCTCAGTCTGAAAGCAGCACAAGAGAGACTTCCTACCAACATACCAGGAATGAGGAAAAAAATTATATAGTGCATCATTTTGTCATGAGGGCATTAACATACCTTGCCATGGCCTATCAGCTGGATGAGGTGCAAATAATTGATCTTCGATGTTGGTAGCTTGTATGCCTCAGCTAATTTCAGGGAGTCCTCATGAGACATTGGTAAGTGTTGCTTCAGGATGTATCTAATCAATGTCTGGAGAGCATATGTGTATGAGTGGTATTTTATAGGCAGGCACAATAAAAGTCTTAAGTCACTTAATTAAATCAAATTTACCATAATTTGAGTACTGTTTGAGAGGTTGAAATTGCGAATGCCGTAGCCTCTGAGAAGTTTTCTGATCTCCATTAAGCGGTGGCTCTCCTTTAAAAGCTCTTGTCTGGAGAAGAAATCAGGGATAAAAAAAATCATAAAGATACTGCTGACTCCGGTAAATATTGCTACGTTAATGATAACTAAAATATAACCATACTTTGGCCAGTCCATCTCGAGGTACTGCTGAACAAGTTTTTCCACCACGTTACTCCAGGGCACCACAGCTTTCTGCATGATTTCCAGCACAGCGTCTACCATCAGCTGACAGGAAATACAATAAAGTGAGATTTTATAACTCCCAGCATAAACCTCAGTTTTTGCACAATCTTACTGTCTGGCTTTTCTGGCTGATTATTTTCTCAATAATCGATTAGCTGTTAGGTCTTTAAAAAGGTCAGAAAATGGTGAAAAATATCGACCAGTGTGTCCAAAAGCCCACGGTGCAGGCTAAAATCACTTGTTTTGTCCAGACCAACAGTAACATAACCAAAAAGATGTTCAGTTAGTATGATGGGGGACAAAAGGAACGAGAAAAAAATGTACATTCAAAAGCTTGAATTAGAGAATTTGAGCATTTTTTCAATAAAAAAACACTTACTCAAAACCAAAAATATATTATTGGAACACTTGGTAATTCATTTTGTGTAGATCAATTGGTGGATTAATTGCTGCAGCTCTAGATTTTTCACATTTATTCGCGCTCATGAACCTTTTGACTGCAACTGTAATGCTGTTCCAGACTTACATCAGTATCAGTCATGCAGCTGAGCACGGACACTGCTTTGGCTTCCCATTCTGTGAAAAGTGTGGTGGTCTGAGAACTGCAGCGCTCCAGCAGATCCTGGTGGAGTTCAGATTGGGAGGACACACAAAAGCACCGTCAGATTTTTTTTTTTTTTTTTTTTTTTTTAAAAAGCAACCAGTCTTTAGTTGTAATTGAGTTTTACCTTGATATACTGAAGGAGGAGCTCATCAAAAGGAATCTTGTGCTCCTCTGCATACGGCAGGACGCTGTTTTCCACTGTGGCAGCGATCAGCTCTGGAGCGGGCACTTTGTCCAACATGAAGATCGCTACACTCCATATGTTTCCCTTTAAAATTGACAAAGAAGAAAGATTGACAACGATTGGAAACAACAACATAACTCACAGCATACCAGGGATAAGCATTATTCACAAACATAATGTCCCAATATATTTATAAATGGTGGACAAGATTAAACATCTTTCAATATGATTTGATTAATGGCAAAAACTGAGGGCTCCCTCTTACATCTGATCTCAGACCGATGCAGTTGTCATTTTCACATCCAGCACACACGTTTTTTAACTAGCAAATGTACTTGCACCTATCTGAGAACTAATTTGCATGTTGGTCTTAAAAGGAGGTGTGGTCAAGCGCCTTGAGGAAGCAGGAAGCAACTGACCAAGAACAACTTGTGCTTTGTTCCAAATGACATACTTCCCATAGTACCATAGTTCCGACTGTTTAAGGTAGAAACCTTGCGTTCCGACTCGTACACTATTTGTTTTTACTTTTAGTCCATACTACAGCTACCCTTAAAAAGTATGTACGGTAGCATGTAGTATGTATACAATTGGGACATACTACTTCATCATAAAAATGCGTCTTGAACTTTGACCCACTTTGTCATATCCGTTTGTAGTAAAAAGAAAAAGGATGTGATTTGGAACGAGTACGCTATCTTTTAATGACTCTTGTTCTTCTCCCCCTTCTTCCTTTTGTGGGTGGAGCATTAGCGCCACCAACTGTCTCGGTGGCTCAGGTGATGTGACGTATCTTCCCCCGCGCAACGGATTGTGGGTCAAAACAGCCAGAGTAGCATGCTGGCCTGCACACTGCAAAATACAACTGGATGTAGTCGGACATCCTGGTACTTTTGGCATCATACGTTTAACATACTAAAGAATTGGGACATACTAAATCTTTTTCTAGCATACTAAATAGTATGGTAGTATGGATATTGGATCGCGGGGAAAGTGCCCAGCATTTCACACTGCTTTTTTGGGGCGTTTTGAGTGCATCTTCCTGGTACTTACAGCGTACTGCATGTTTCTGTACTTGACAGTGTGAACGACCTCATACACTCAAAATAGTGAGTGTTAATGCACAAGTCCACCATTTGGAACACAGCACTGGTGTTGAGTCAGTTGTAGTATTGTACTGTTATTCTAAGGGCACCTTATTGAAATGGTAATATAGAGCTACATCGGCGGGTGCACAACACGCTCACACGCTGCTCGTTACACACACTGGGACATGCAGTTACACACTAACATGCAAAGGACTAAAAATAAGAAGGTACAATGTGAAAGATTTATTGTTATTGTCGACATCAATCTAACCGCAAGCAGATCTGTTTCATCTGCAGAGAAGCGTTCTTTTCTTCTACTTGGCAAATCCACGGTCTTATAGCAAATTGCCAGGATGCAAGCACACCCGGGTTTTAAAGGGAATGACGACGGGTTTATTTTATGTCCTAAACACACCTGTGATTAATTAACTAATTATAGTAGAATCCCTTTAAACCATGTTTCTTGCTTTGCACTCAGTTTTTCTGCAATGAAACAAGCAAAAGTAAATATGAACACACTCTAAATGCACATGTGCCATGTGCTTTAGATTGTGCACTTAGATCGTTAAAATGTTGCTCAAATACTTACATTTTGTTTTCTTAATGAAATAATATAGAAACATTAATAGTGATAACAGGTTAATGCATCCAGTCATTTACTGACATCTGGAGATACAGATAAGCTCCTGCATATTTCTAAACTGCTATTTTAGCTCTTTTTCACCCGTTTTATGACATTTTTTTTAAATATTGTAGTTAACTGTGACCTTCATATTACATCTAACGCTTGCGCAAATGAACTTGAATTCATCACTAGTAGAGAACAAACCTTCTCAAAGACTGAAAGTGAAAGTTTGCAGTTGTATTTCTGGTGGAGGTCCAGCAGCTGACGGAGGTTGGACACCAGGTACTTGAGGTTCTCTACCTCTTCTGCAACATTATTATCATCCTTCAAAAAGATTAGAAGAGATCAATAAAGTGTGAACCATACAAGGTGTCGATATATCAGCTGCTTTTTATTCCAACAAGTACATCATCAGTGTGGATGCTAAAACAAAAACATGCATCAAACTTACAGATTTCATCCATGTCCATAAGGAGGGCAGTCCGAGCACTGCCAAGTCCAACCCGTTCTGGGGCCAAGCACCCTGGAAGAAATATCACATTCATACTGACTGCTTCAACTAACTGAACAAAACTTTTTCTCAGTTTTATCCAACTAAAAACCTAAAATAATAATAAACTCATTTAAAACATTTCTATAATCCTCACTCCGCTGTGACTGATCAAAGTCAGTCACAGCCTCAACTGAATTTCAGCTCATCAACATGTTATCAAAGCTCTATTGTTTTCCAGCTGAATATTTGTTTTCTTCTTTACCTTTTCTGTTAACTCCAAATTCCTTGCCTTCTGCTCTAGCCATTTTGCCAGGATTCTCTATGGGGAAATACAGGCAGAACTTTTACTAAACATAGCATCAAATGATAGAGATGCCGCTATTTCATGCACGAGTGAATGATTCCTACCTGTCCTCTTGGGAGCACTCTCCTCACAAAAGGAACAAAAACTGTCTTGAACCACAGGCACAGGTCTTGGGATGGAAGGTCCTCTGGTATGGCACTGAGCATGTCTTCAAGCCGGCTCTCATCAAACTCTGCTGCGATCTGTCCCTGTCACGATACCCAGAGGTAAACGATGTCACATCTGACCAGAACACCAATTCCCCCAGAAATGTCTTTTTTTGAGTTTAATCTATTGAGATATGACAAGTTTGTGTTCATCTGTTCTGGTTTAATTATTTGATACCTCGTATCTGAGCCAGAGGAGCTGAGCGCGCTTCATGTCTCCTTTTCTTAGATAGGTCAGAATGTCCCCTAAATTGTCAGCGCCGTTCAGAAACTCGATCCAGGCAATTCCACTATGGATGAAAAAGTGTCAAAGTAATTTGTGTACACAACCAACAAACCACAGCATGAGCGATATACTCTTTAACACTATAATGCAGTATTGGCCACTGAGACATTGACCCTACTTGAAATTTTCCAGGCCGTGCAGGCTGCAGAATGTCGCCAGCCTGGCCAAAGCCTCTTGGATCTGTAAGGAGGAGTATCGCGTAGCGGCGTGGTTCAGCATCTTCTCGGCTGTCTCAAAGGTCGGCCATGGCGCCTTGAGGCAGTATTCCACCACATACTGCTCATCCTGTGCAACACAAAGAAATCAAACATTTATCAGTTAGGGGTTTTATAGTCGATAATGATCATTTCCATTTGCTCTCAGAAACTCAAGACGTTTTGTTTCATTAACATTTACCAACACTGTGAAACTCACCGTGATCTTCATCAGGTTAGTCTTGGCCTCGTTTACAAGTTCAGACCACACTTCCTGTCCGTAGCCTCCCACCGATGCAGAGGCCAGCTGCTCCAGCACAAACTCTAGTTTCACCTTGTAGACAAGCTGAACAAAAACAGGACTGTTAGGGGAGTACATAACCACCAGCCACACCACCAAACCAAAATAAAAGTTATATTAAATCGCTTTCTCTATTCTAAATTCAACGTCCACTGAACCCAAAGGCACTTTTAGCTACATGACAGAGAGTAAACTGCTTTATTGTGGCAAATATCATGATCACAATTATTTTGGTCAATAATGCGATCATTTAACACATATTTCCTATTTAACTCAATATATAACATAAATATAATATGAATAAAATATAAATATAAATCAAGTTTTAGCTTTTAGGAAGGAACAAAAGCGCACCACTGTGAAGGAAAAAGGTGCGCTGGCTTTATAGCAAAAAAAAAAAAAGAACAGAATTTCAAAACAGAATATGGCACAACGATAATTGTTTTATCTCGAATATGTTGTTTTCATAATCATTGGAAGCTCAATTGTAGTTAAAAAAATTAAATTCGATTTATCCCCCAGCCCAAACAGAGACACAGTTACCTCTAAATCCAGCTCAAATGTGATGGCAAACTTTTCAGCCTCTTCAAACATGTGTTTGTGAAGAAGTCTGCTCAGTCTAGAAACAGAGAAAAAGGACAACAAGGTGAAATTATAGTGACATCTTATAGACTATGGTTAACAAAGTGCAATAAATGTAGAAATGTATTCAATTAAAATGTGGTACCTGTTCTCAGGCAAAGCCTCTGTGAAGCATTGGACAACAACAGAAGCTACAGGCTTCCCGCTACTACATAAAAAACAAAACGCCATTTAACATTTAAAGACGAAAGTACTGGCTGTAAATCATAGTAATAATTTTACAAAACATTTCCCACCTTTCTGGGTTTTCACAAATCCCCTCAACTAAATAAATAGTATCCTGTAATTAGAGGAGAAAATATTAACGAGTATAAACAGCACATGCAAAATCCATGCAGCTTTTTAGTAAGTGCTGATTATTTACCATGTTTAGTTTTGTCTGGACCAAACAGGAGACCGAGGAAATGTTGAGAGAGTAGCAAACAGTCATAGAGGGCAGAAGTCGTATTTGCAGCGAGCTGATCTAAAAAAAAATTAAAACAGCAAGTCGAGTTCAAAACAGGACAAAGACCTTCATCCACTGAAGGTTCTTCAAAAGGAGTCGTGCAGCTACCTGACTGCAGTCCTGCTTGGTCAGCGCTATCATCTTCATACTGCCTTTGTCTTGGCTGTAATTCACACAGATAAACTCTCATTAGTAACACTGCTTAAAGGAGACACATCTCTCTGTGTACTTACAGCCGCCGTATGTTATAAACTATTGATACATACGCCACCATGGAGGCAGAGTCGCATTCTGTGGTGAGTTCAAAGTCGTGAATGGCAAGATTTGGCCAACAGTGAATCATGACGAGGAAGTGCAGGTCCCACAGACTCAGAACATCCTGAGACAGAAGAAACAATTTGGGCCAAGTGGGTCATATTTAAACCTGAAATACTTAATGATCGAACGGCCTGCAGTGGCTTATCAAAGAGCTCATGGTGAACTCACCTCGGTGTCGAGAATATACAGCCGATTTTCCACCACCACCATCTTCCTCACACCTGCAAAGGCGATGCAAAAGGACAATACTCTAAAAAAAAATCCTCACCATATTTTATTTTTTCTCTTTTACTCAATGATTGTGTTTAAAATTAATCATCATTTACAAATCAAACATTTCGCTTTTGTAATCACCGTCTTCCAAAAGAAACACAGACAATGTGTAGCTATACACACACACTAACAGATCACCTGGAATCAAGCTGTCGTTGATGGAGTGAGCAAAGCACATCTTTGCCTGATGAGGGTCCATCTTCCATTGGGTCACAACATTTTCTTTATCCCCCTGTCAAGATGATAATGTTGTGGCAAATTATATGAGGAACACATGTTGCTTTTCGTGCTTTACATGAGGAGTAATAGCCATTCATAGGACGATTTTATTCAGACGATATCTTTGAAGCTGCCAAAATTTCACATTAAAGATTGGTTTAAATTTCACCTTGGAAATATACCTAATTTCCTTTTATGTGTGTTGTTTCTTAGCAGTGAGTCTGATTTGAGAAACATTAACACAACTGAATTGTAAGAAGATTTTCTATCAGAAAATTGGAATCTGTAAAAACCTAGTCACAATGTACGTATATGCACATGTTGGTGTAATTTCTCAATAGACATAGGGACATGTAATGGGAAAAGAAATGCAGAAAACAGCTTAGTATAGGACTTTAAAAAAAAAACAGCAGTAAATATATGAAGTTATATTTACTGGTCTGTAAATAGTTTTATTTAATTTGTCCATAAAAAAATACTTTCATTTAATATGTAACCAATGCATCTTTATTATCCGTTTATAAATAGATTCAAATGGACACTGACCCCGATCATTAAGTGGATTTCTTGGCCCAGATTAAACATCACTGCTGTGCTGCAACCCTCATCATGGTAATCCTTGGTGGAGCAAAAGTCTATCTTCATGAGAGACTGAAGCTAAACGAAGGAAATGTTTGATAATTTTTCTGTTATTCAAAACAAATTATTTGCAATTGCATAAATAAAAGATAGCCTCGACTCACCTCTTTCAAAGCTACCATATCCATTTTTTCAACAGCTGGGATGGTAAAAGAAAAAGGAATATTTCATTTGATCAAAAGCCTGGTACGAAAAAACAACCAAAGGCAGATTTTGCACGTAATATTTTGATACCTGTCTCGATCTTTGCCAAAGCCAGGTTTGTAATGTGGAAGAAACCATCCTTTATGAGAAGGAACACATGGTACATCCCTGTCAATTATAAGCACATTAGATTTCCAGTTAGATTTCAGATTCAGAAATGAACATAATTAGTCATAACAGCTAGAAAACAACGACAAATGTACTACATTTATTTTTCATATCTATAAAGAAATTTCACCCGAGGACGTCTTGTCGTCGTCAATGATGAGATCGCGATAGGTTTTCTCATCTCCACTAGATGGTTTTTCAACTAAAGCCTACAAATCCAGAAAAATTACAGCATGTTAATAATGAATGCAGGTGAAACGCATCAAGCAGAACTAACTCACCACAGAAACACAGATGTCAGGATTATGACTGCTGCAGCCATCATGTCTAGAGTAGGATTATTCTTTAGACAGGTGCAGTGTAACAGTGGTTACATCTAATGGTATCCAAATAAAAGAGCCCTTATGGAGATAATTAAAAACACCCATACTCTAGTGAGGAGGATTTTCTTGTGCGGAACGTAGATCAAATGAAGGTTTCCATTTCTTTCACAGACCACCAAAAACTGTCCTTCCAGGCATACATCAATAGCGTCCACTTCAGTGTCTGAAAAACAAATCTGCTATCAGTGGACAGTAGTTATGTGAGACGGGTCAAGCCGCAAGACTGATGTCCAACAGTCATCTTTGCAATTTCTTGGAGCATCTGATTAAAGCAATCTGACTTCTCACAGAAAGTAAAACAGCTTGAATATTAAAAAAGAAAATACAAAGTGCAGTTGTTTACCGAAGTGAAAAAGCAGCAGGATGGTCTGAAAGCTCTGATCAAACAGGATAACTGTCTTGTCAGCAACGACGACACTCCAGTTTGAACCGCTGGAGGACGACAGACAGGGATCTGCCTGCACCTGCAAGAAACAGGATGATGACAGGCTGTCAAACCACCACCAATTATTGTAGTACTTAAGAGATGCAGGCCCTTTTCCCTCAGGAGGACCCCAGAAGTCTTGGTTACGTCCCTGAAGGAAGGAAGGAAGGAAGGAAGGAAGGAAGGTAGATAGACAGATAGATGGTGTGTGGGTGTGTGTGTGTGTGTGTGTGTGTGTGTGTGTGTGTGGTAAACAACCGAAGCACCAGGGACACGAGAGAGCAGGTCCCAGACTGTGCAATAGGTAAACAGAGACATTCGTTACCTCGCTGGCAGTCGAGATTTTGACCAAGGTGTCCACCTGGTACAAGCCGCTACCATTTTCCTCTGATGACACGCTGTCGAAACGGACAGTGTTTGTGTCCTCGTTGGTCAGAAGTTCAACGTCGCTCCACATCACCATTTTTCGAGTAGCTGAGTGACATGAGACACATGTAGTCATTTATTTCCGTCCACTTTAACATGCTGTAAACTAGCTCGGCTGGCTGTCCGTCACGAACTGCCTCTGTTTAATGTCTTCGCCATGTTATGGTAACGCTGCAGCGCAAATATGCTCGCAATTTAGCCGCGAGTTACAAAGTCTACACAGTGTAAAACGAAAGTCTAATATCTACGGTGAACTGTCGGATTACCATGAAGATGGAGCGCAAGTAACTCACCAGTTTAGTGAAATAACCAGACAGCTACGACACAGACGGCCGACATAACTCCGCAGCTTTAGAATTTGGCGGGTCGCTGTGAGCTTAGTGCGCATGCGTGATATGTTCCCTGAGTTTTGTCTTTAAGACACAGCTGCTTCTTTTTCTTTTTTTCTTTTTTTGTTAAACGGTGGCTGGCAAACAGCTTTTACCGCCACCTTCTGGATTAGAGTGAGTCGGAACCATTCTTGTAAATATTTGTGCATTTTCGATGTATACTAAAATAGCCCTTTACCCTTTAGTAATGTGATTCATGTGCAGATTTAAGTATGTCTCTCTTGCCGATATCCATTGTAAAAATACCTGTACCATGCTTATTAATTGAATTTACTGTACTGGTTTAGCCAAACCTCAATCCTATTATATAATTATATCTCTATTGCTATCTCTGATTTGCTACCTTTTTTTTTTTTTTAATACTCTTCTTACTCGTTTATACCTTGCTGTATTTTACGATTATATTTAGGCCTTTTGCTTATTTTGCTGACAGTTAATTTCTATATTTTCAATATGTGCATAAATACACATACATTTAATTTCTGTTCCTGGCCTCCTAACTCTGGAAGAAGTAAGTAATCCATTCAGCAGACCATCTTTTACACACATCTGTTAATGTAAACCGAACCATTTAATTGACATTGTTTGTTTGGGCTGTGCACAGCCTGAGAAAAAGTGCTGCCTGAAAGGTTTGACACAGGGATTAGTGCAGTGACGTAGAGGGGCGGAGCTTTAGGGATGACCAGACATCCCTAAAGCTCCGCCCCTTGTTGCCAGATCTGATGGTTTCCTGCTTACACGTACACCAGTGTCTTAAAGGTTAGAGCTCTTTTTTTTTTTTTTGCTTATGAAAGCATATTGTATGAACAACAAACATTATAAGTTTTCAAAATATTTGATGAACTGATTTTTCAACAAGTAATATCAGCAGGTTGTTTATGATAAAAACAATACAAGTCTTCTTCTTTTATTTGATCAAGATTGCAAAACTCTTCTTCATCCTCACTGTAAACCCCAAGCTAAATTTAAATACCCCCTGTTACTCGGAAGTCATTAAAATATCATTGAATTGACTTTGTAACTTTAAACTTTGTATTTGGTTCGTTTTGTTTTTTAACAACTGTTCTTCTTCGCTTTGACTACATGTGGGGGATTATCGCGGTCAAACCTGGCAACCCGGGTCAGATCTCTGGAATGAGCTGAGCAAGACAACGGCCAAAGCAGTTAGCTTCATCTCTGTCGTCGTTAGCACACACAGCAAAACAACAAAAAAAACTCTGTTACGTATTTATAAAGTGCTTCTGGATTATGTCGGTAAGTACCACCGTACAACCACGATCAAACATGTATGAATGCAGCGACCTGTTTATAGTATTAGAGTAAATCTACGATTCTACTCAGAAATCATTTTTCTTAAAAGATGGCGGTTAGCCGTCGTTAGCTTAGCGACCTAGCTCTCGGTAAAGGTTTCCTGTTTACCGATGCTAACATGTGGCTATCAATGTAGCCACAACGTCCTGTGGATATTTACTGATTTTTTTTTTTTTTTTTTACAAAAATAAATAGCCAATAATCCAACATCCTATCGAGATTATCAGAATCCTTCCATCCTGTTGTAATTGTAACGACAGCTCGGTGGTGATACACGTGACACGGTGATGATGTGTTATGAGCTGAGCTTGAGCGTGTTTTTAAAACGGTGTTATTGTCCGCCGGGCCCAAATTATCACGAAGGGTTGAAAATCTTGATTTTTGCACAGTCCTTTGAACACTGCTGAGTAACGTGGAAATAGTTTGTGTTCCTAGAACTGTGCAATAATAAATAGACTTTATTACAGAAATACATGACGTGCCTATGAAGACCTGCCCTTACTAAAAACTGATTTCTTGAATTTACCGATTAATTAAATTCTCTGAACTGACAACTGATATTAAACAGACTGCAAAAGGAAGTGGTTTTTTTTTGTTTTAATGTACTAGAAAAAAACTTTTACATAAATTTGTTTTATTGAAATGAGTAGGACAATTTAGTGTTTGGGTTCCCCAGCAGATAGCCTTGTATTTGCTCGGGCTGAACCAAACTGAAATGATCAGTAGGGCTGCAAGTAATTATTGCTATCATTACCAATTAATCTGTTGATGATTTTCTCGATCAATCTATTAGCTGTTTGATCTGTAAAATGTTCAGAAAATGGTGAAATGATGTCCACCATTGTTCTCCAGAGCCCAAGTGCTGCCAAAAATGGCTGGTTTTGTACCAACCAATTCACATTTAAGAAGCTGGAATATTTTTTCATTTAAAAAAATTACACAAAACAATGAATTGATTATGAAATTAGTTGCAAATTATCTGTCTCTCGATCAATTAATTGACTCATGTGCACCCCCTAATTATCATTATATTTTAGTATGCTTTATATTATCTGTATTTATTTTCATCTTGTTCCAAATTGCCACAAACTAATTTTAAGAAGATAGTTCACACTACCTGTGGGAGTTTGTACAACAAGGAAATCATCAGTACTTGAGCATACTGCACCACGCTGACCTGCTGCTGATGTGATTTGTTTCAGGCGAGTGACAACGACTCTGTCGACTTGACCAGAACAGATTCCCCAGTTCATCACAGAAAAAAACACAGTATGGACTCATCGCGATCTCCCAGAAGCGCCAAACACCACCATTCTCGGTCAAGGTCACGCTCCAGGGACCGAAAACGTTAGTATTAAGTTACGGTAACCAGACAACACTGAAAAAGGACCATGGTGGGAAATTTATTCTTCGTGTACATACATGTATCAGTTGAGAGCATGGCAAGAACAGAGTTGCCCACAGATTTTAGCCTCTTTTCTTCCACACATAGTTACGTTAACGTGTTACAGTATGCTAACATATACCCACAATTATTGAGCAAAGTCTAATTTCTGTTGTTTTTTAAAGGGCAGTTTTAATGTGTACTCTGCAAAGAGGTAATTCCTCCCTCTTCCTGAATATAAAGTAGCTTTCTTGTATATTTGTCCAAATGTGGTCTTCTCAACGTCACTCCTTCAGACAAATTTAAACTCTGCTGTCTGCCATTTTCAGGTGACAGAAAACACAGACGAAGTCGCAGCAGGAGCAAAGAGGTAAATAATACATTTATTTATCTGTTTAGAAACACATTAAATGTGATTTTGAAGACCATAGGTTATGTTCCTTGTTAGTTTGAGGTCGAGGTGAGTATGTTTTATTAGGTTAAACATGTTAGAATAGCCAAAGTTCAGAAGAAATAGATGGCCATGGGCTAACTCACATGGAATGGGTCCTTTTTTGCCCTCCTTATGCTCACATGTCTCAAAGGAAGCTTAGGTCCTTGGATATGTCATTATTTGTAACCATATGAAATGGTGAAGAGTAGTTTTTTTTCCTTTTATTTTTTGTTAAATCCTGTGTGTAGATCACATGATAACATTTCTACAATAAATCATACTCAGCGTGCTAATGCACGAAGAGACTGAACAGAAGACCCTGCTGACATAGCAAAATAATATGCCTACTACTGGGACAGGTAACTATCTGCCATTCAAACTCCTATTTGTCTCACATTGTTAGTTGGAAAAATTGGAATTAACTTGCAGCTAGGGATGGGCATAACTAATCGAATTAATTTTGAAATGAATCCAAACAGAATCTCTTGTGAAGCTGTAAAAAGTAAGTTGGATGCCCATCCCTACTTCAACCTCTCAGTGGGTACAAATTCAAAGCAGGTTGCACTGAATTGTTGCTGCTAAGCTGCTAAACCACATTAAAGTTTTTTCTCTCTTGAGAATCACATCATAAGGTTTGCATGCAAACTATAATTTTGTGAGAGGTTCCAAACATACTGGTTTAATTCCTACGACAAAACTGAAATTAGTGCAGCCAATGTACTCCATACACAGAATTGCCCACACAAACTCTTGAGAATTATATTCTGTAAATGTTTTGGAAATGGGTTTGAAATGACAAGGTTTTTTTTAACTTGTCAAATTTATTTCATACTTTCTGCTATAAGCCATGGTACTAACTCTTTTTGTTGCACTATTTTCCTGAAAGAGACAACTTCTTCTTAAAACAGGCACGAAAGAAGGACTGCGAGAAGCCATCAAAATCACACAGAAAAACAGATGAGCAGCTAGATCCGGAGAGACTTTCAGCAGAGAACGGAGAGGAGCGATCCAGGCGCAAAGACAGGAAGTCCTCGAAGGGCCGGAGCTTGTCCAGGTCACACTCCAAAGAGAGGTTAGTGTGATCAATAAAGAAATATGTTCAGCGGGCCCTCTAACATGTTAAATGGCAAAGGGAAAAAGTTATTGTTATTAACGATCTGATGTAGTTTCTGAATTAATTGCTGAGTTGGTCTTGATGATTCTTTGCCTATATAAGATACTTACAACAATTTTTGTTCATTTCATACAAAAAACATAATGGTACCAAGTTAAGTAGATCATCTTTTCTAAATATTTCTCAATGATGAAATTATGGGAGCATTTGATTCATGTCAGTAACGTCTTGGGTTCACGTTGATGCATCTCATCCCTTTCAGGCGGCACCACAGCAGAAGCAGGGACAAACGGCGATCACAGTCCCGCAGCCGGGACAAGAAGAAGAAGGCCAGGTCTCGCTCGGGTTCAAGGACCAAACACCGTCACCACAGTAGAAGTCGCAGTAAGAGCAGGTAGGCTTATTAAGAGCAGCTCTTGTGGTGATGAGGTGAACTTTTGCCCTCCATTTTACATGTTAATAACAGCATTCTTATTGAATTACTTTGGTTGTTTCTCCAGGGAACGAAAGAAAAAGGGTGAAAAAGTACGGCGAAAGAGTCGAAGCAGGTCTGTTAATCCACCCGCGTTCCGAGGCCGAAACACAGCCATGGATGCACAGGAGGCCCTGGCCAGAAGGTGAGGCGCCATCTTACAGGACATTTACACTGTAGATCAGGGGTGTCAAACATGCGGGCCGGATCCGGCATCAACCCAATTACTGGATCGATTAAAAAAATTACAAAATGTTTATACTCATAAACCTCCATATTCTCATGGAAATGCAATTTATGTTTTTCTGTAATTTTCACACTTAGCAAAGTCATCCGGCGGGCCGAGCTGGAAAATACAAAAATGAATGATTGCTGGTATGCACTCGTGTCCTAAGTGTCTTTTTAACATTCAGGGTTTGAGCTTCCCGAGTGAACTTTGTTTCACGTTACCTTCCATTTACTGTCCACTTTTCCAGTTGAGCAAACTGATCTTTCCTCTTTTTCTTTCCAGGCTAGAGAGAGCGAAGAAACTACAGGAGCAGAAGGAGAAGGAAATGTTTGAGAAACAGCAGCAGCAACAGCAAGAAATAGCTGCAGGTGAGAGGCGCTTATTATGCACAGTTTTAAAACCTTGATCACTGCGTCACGATTCAGTAACATATGCTGGTCTGTGTTTTGTTTGCAGTGGCTGCCCCTATTGCTGCTGCTGCTGCAGCAGCTGTCTCAAACCCTGCTCTTAATGTGGCAGCCCTCCTGGCCTCTGGGACGCAGGTCACGCCTCAGATTGCCATGGCAGCGCAGATGGCAGCCCTTCAAGCAAAAACCCTGGCAGAGACCGGTATTGCTGTGCCCAGCTACTATAACCCGTCCGCTGTAAACCCCATGAAGTTTGCAGACCAGGAGAAAAAAAGGAAAATGCTGTGGCAGGGAAAGAAGGATGGAGTAAGATTTGATTATGCTATTAATTCTTATTGATGACATAGTGCAGTTCATGCCCAGCTTTTCTTCCTCAGGTTGTCTAAACAAGGAAAGGATGTTTTGATGTACAGTGTTCATTAATCATTACATAATACTTCATTTCGGGTTTGTTTTTATTTTTCAAGGACAAGTCACAGACAGCTGAGTTGTGGGAGAAGCTCAACTTTGGAAACAAGGACCAAAATGTTAAATTCCGTAAACTAATGGGTATTAAAGTAAGTGGGCTAAAATTGTTATTTTACTTTGAGCTTTACAAGCTATAATTTAAGTTAAATTGAGATTATTCTTTTTTTGTCTCTGCAGGGAGAAGATGAAGCAGAAGTTTCCAAACCGCTTAATGATGAAGGCTTGAAGACTCTTCAGAAGCAGGAGGAGATGTTTAGGAACCTTGATGTTCAGTATGAGATGGCTCGGTCTCAGACGCACACCCAGAGGGGAATGGGCCTCGGCTTTTCCTCCTCATTCTCACGTGGAATGGATTCTATGTAATGCCAAACCCTGGCTGTCATCGCCACTCATCTGATCATATAGGACTACCAATTCATCGCTAGCCCTCAAGCTTGCATGGATGTTGCTCTGAATCTGTAATTTATTTATAGACAAAGGTCTCGCATATTGGATCATTATAATGTAAATAGCCAAATGCTGAGTTTTGTCTCAGTGTTTATTAATCTGTACATCTTTGGAAAAGGAAGCATCATTTTGACTAGTTGATGCAGGATAAAATTAGATATTTGTTCTGAACAATGTGGTAGTTTTTTTTTTAAACTCAAATATATATTGATATGTGATAAACCGAA
The DNA here is from genome assembly GCF_029030835.1 of Brachyistius frenatus. NCBI lineage: Eukaryota > Metazoa > Chordata > Actinopteri > Embiotocidae > Brachyistius > Brachyistius frenatus. Next base: position 35,359 of record NW_027210629.1, read on the forward strand.
TATAATGTGTTTCAAATGAACACTGTTTACACCAATTTAGCAAAAGGCATTTGAAGTCAATGTAGCATTATCAGAATCCCGTAGTTTCAATTCTCCTGATTGAGGAAAAAAAAACCATGGGTTGTAATACTTATTGTCTTCTGCATTGCCATGGGCGGAGATGGGCTGTTATTGAAATAAATTAGTTTTGTGTTGAAAAAGGCTTTTCATATATCACGTCTTAATTTTTGTTTTATGTAATATCTGTGTAACATATTGCTTCAAATGAAGTTAGTGTTGCTGCCAGGACTGGGAGTTTACATCACTTAACATTAACATCCTGAATATCACATAAAATTATATTACTAATATCAATATCATAAACTAAAAGAGCCCTCGGAAAGCGCAGACCTTCGTCAAGGCAAATGTATAAATATGCAAATTTGCGATTGGAACCACTCTGTGTCTGAATACATTTACTGTTGTGATGTTACAATTGTACTTGTTCTGGTTCTCCCCTATTAACCACTATACTCGACTGCTCCACAAAACTGGCCCTTTGGTGTACCAGAACAAATTCTTCAAATAATAACAACTAAATATTTTTACATTTTCATATCCATCATTCTGGATGATGGTAGAGCTCACCCCAACAATCCGGTCCCATCAGATAAGTTAAGGGCTGAATTTCTTTGCCCGTACACCTCTGGTACTCCACAATGCCTGCTTGCAGTGTCAAATTTGAACAAAGTACATATGCATCTCAAAGGATTACTGGTACCTGTGAATGTGGACTGTAATAAGGAGTAATTGTATTTTAAGAAAAGCCTATTTTTTTTTTGTCACAATTGAACTTTATTGCCATCTACTGGATTTTAAGATTTATGGCATTAAGTGGGCCAAATGCCTTATAGTTGGATCATATTTGTCATTCAGCCCTAAACCTAATAGAACTAGTATGTGTAGCAAAAAAACAAAAAAAAGGCCAGCCAAAGGAGACGTTACAAAATTTTTATTAGAGTACTGGAAGTTGTAGAATCAAAATGCAGGATGTCTACTGTCGGTACCTCGGTTGAAATCCACTTTTATTTGCATATAAGACTTGAGTACAGCACATGAGCTACACCAGTGATGAGGTTGTGGTTGGCAAACTCCAGAATAAGGAGCAGGATTGGGTATTCGCTGTGTCTCTTTTCCAGGGTGGACTCCTCACTTAAGCCCATCCAGTGAAGCAGCAGTGTTTGCATGGCTTCAGGGAATAGCTCTGTGGCCAGTTCCTCAGCAGGAGGCAAGTCACTAATTCGCTCAATATGCTGAACTTTAAAGCCCTCCACTCTCTGGCTAATGCTGCTGTTGGCTGCATGAAACTGCTGGCCGAGCCAACGTCCAATACAACTAAGCAGGGAGCTTGAATACACAGAAACCCAGTCTTTGGCCTTCAGCAGAGCTAAAACGGTTTCAGCTGCATCCTTTTCTTCCAGAGTTCCATTTATGTACCGATCAATGTTCTCCAAAAGCAGCAAGACGGTCTCCAGTTGTTCTGTGCTGCTTTGAGGTTCAGAGGCAAGTTGCTCATCCAAGCTGTGCAATTTTTGTCTCACTGTGGATACAACTAGTTGGCTTTTCTCAGTTTGCAAGCTCTGCTTGGGGAAAGAACAATAATCGTGATCGGCTGATGTATTAGCTGTGTCGCTGCCACATACGCCTGACAATCCCTCGTCGACCTGGCAATAATGAGGTTGTGACAATTCACTCCTTGATTGTGCTTTACATACGCTGAGGGACACTGAAAAGTCGAGCTGCACACTGAGGCTGTGACTCATTTTCAGAGGGCAGTCGTGTATGTGTTGTTTCCAAACATCCTACAGAGGAAAGGAAATAACATTAAAAAAATTAAAAAACAGCAGTAACAAAGCAATTGTACTGGATCATGCAAAGGCATACATAATGTGTACGTACTTGGAAGTTCTCCAGAATTGAAAGCTGCTCTTCCTTACTGTACATTTCAAAGGCTACTCGAAAAAGTCCTTGAACGCTGTAGAACCACAGACTGTTATTTGAAGCAGGTACCTTCAAACCATGGAACCTGAATGCTGCAGCAAACCAGGAAAAAGGACAATTCAGTCAGTGTTTGTGTATGTATGGGTGCACTGGTGGAAACTATGCTCAGTCTCTTATCTTTAGTGTAATGAGTATTTTAAAATAGTTTCTCTACATTTTACCTGAGGAAAAATTTATTTTTGTGGCAAGTCCTTTCTTGGCAAACTTGGCGTGGTATCTGGGATGGTTTTCTATACGGATGTCGGTGTTGGAGAGGAGATCAGCTCCCAAATAGAGGGGAATCACTGGACCCTGAAACATACAGCGCATAAGGAGCCACCTTCCTGTTAAGTCCGACAATAATATGTTGATAAATTGGCAAATTGACTTGTTTAAAAAAAAAAGATACTCATGCTATGTTGCTATTTGTGTAAATGGCATTCATGTAGATCACAATGCATAAAAAGAACCTTTTAGTATTGTGTTAGTCAACGTATGACTCAAAACAAAAAACAAAACAATTATTCTACCTTTTTTTTTTTGGTTGGCTTAACCGTTTATTAAAAGGAATGTTACTGACAGATTCATACTGGTAATGTCCAGCGGTTGAAGTGGTTCTGGAAAATGTGCTTGTAAAAACAAATCTACCATCTTCGTGGATGCTATAAGAGTAAAAACACCTTTACTTACCAAGAGCTGTCTCCAGCTGTGGAAAAGAAAGCCAATGTAAAATCTTGTTTGATCTATTTTACCAGGAGTCTCATGTTGTGTTTCAAATGGCATACTTGCATACTAACACTCACTATTTTGAGTGCATAAGGGTGTTCCCACTGTCAAGTACAGAAACATGCAGTGCACTACAGGTACCAGGAAGATGCACTCAAAATGGTCCAAAAAAGAAGTGTGAAAACGCTGCACACTTTTCACCCTATATGGCCGCCATCTTGGCTACGTAGAGGAAAGGGCGGGACCGCTGACATTAAAACATTTTCATATGAAGGCATCAGCTGAAGAAGCTGCCGCTGTTCCTAAACACCACACAGAAGTGTTTCTTTTTCACTGGTGCTACTAGAGAGAAGCCATCAGTTTATTGAGTGTGTAAAGCAGGGCACGAAAACATGTTAATTTCTGCGTAAAATAATTAAAGCTGGAAATATTTTGGCAGGTGATGTATTCACATGCTGATGTCATTTCCAGTCAGTGCAGAATGGCACTGTGGAATTTGAAACAATAGTACCTTGTCAAAACTCCTGCACTACACAAGTAACATGAATTTATTAGTGTACTAAGGGAAGTATGTCATTTGGAAAACAGCATCAGTCATCTCGGCCTTCAATTACATTGATTCTGACAATAATATTTATTATTATTTATTGAATCTTTTGTTTTTTTGGAGGTGTGGCATTTTTTTATTTTCCAATGATGATGCAAGCAGGGTGTGATGTCACGATGGACTGTCCCATTTTGCCTTTTAAACCATCATAGCCCTCAAACACTACAGCTGTTTAGGGTTTAGGGTGGACATTGGGATTGGGCATTAGAGTATGAGGTTTTTTATTGTTCTAATGTTGGGCTGAGGGTAGACGAGACACTACAGTGACTCACTGTAGCCTTTTAAAGTGCAAAGTTGTAATACAGGATGGAGCAGACAGGGCCAGCAGTTTTTAGCGTACAAACTTCAATGGATATCTCTGCAATACAGTGTATAGGCGTCTTGGACCTGACGTCAAAATTATAATTTGGTCATATTTTGTTGATAATGTTAGTTAATTTTTGAATGTTTTTCAACTAAAAATCGTGCATACTGTACCTTTAAGTAACTCACCTTGTTGGGGCTCTCTGTCAGCCTGAACGATGTCACATTCACCAAGTAAATAAAGCGAATTTTCCGTAAACCTCCCTGCCACTGCGGTAAAGTTAAGTGGAAAGTTGAGCCACTTGACATCGTTGGAAGAAATCGAAACTTCCCACTCAGTCAGTGTTGTGTCTAAAAATGTTTTTTAAAAAATGGACGTTTTACCAGGACAGTGCCTGTAAACGAAAAACGTCTGCCTGCAACAAAGTGCCTCCACCTAGCGCACAGGGGGTTTTAAACCCTCAGCGATGTCTGACAGGACAAAGAAGCTGCTGTGTATGTGAGAAAAAGAGGGCACGTGACCTGAGCATTATACTTATTTATTCAACATTGCTCACTGTGATATAAAGCCTTTTGAAATGTAACCTTATCAACAGTGTTGAGGTACTAGTCACATGTAATGGAGTTATTATTATTATTATGATTATATAAAAAAAATATATATATATATATATATGTAATTGCAACATGTTATAGTTGCTGAGAGAAAATATTTAATTAAATGGCAATTCCTATTCATAATGTTGATGATTACAAAGGGGGTTACATCCAAATATATTCTTCAAGGTAAAAAATATTTTGTTTAGACTATAATGTTCATTCTGTTGCTTTACATCCGTTGGACATGCAGGAAGGTCTTCTGTCTGTCTTGACAGGCTCCATTCATTTGGCACTAAGTGCCTAAATTTTGAGCCTCATTTTTTAATTAGTTCTTTTGTTTTAATTCCCACAGCCTCTCGTCTGTCTATTGAATAAATGTACATTGCTCTCATCAACCTGGCAGTTGGGCATATCATTAGTTAAGACAAAGAGATAGATATATAAGGAGTCAACTGTGAACAGTACCGTTGATAGTTCCTTCATCAGTCAGCATGGAGTTGAACAAAATATAGACTTGAGTTTGAGGTTGTGGAAATATTTTCCCTTTACTGCATTCAGTGATGATCTAGATATTTGTGATTTGTTTTGTTTTGTTGGTTGTGCTTTAGAATTCAAATTTCAATTTCAATCTTAATTCAAGTTACATTGAATAACTTTTAATAAAAGTTTGACAATATCAGTATTTAGTCCTGTTGAGGGGTTTACAAAGCCTTGGATACATTTATTTTGTAGGACTTTTCAGATTTCTTGCCCAATTTAAAACATTTGTTTAAGTCACATTTCAAAATTAAGATTTCTAACACTCTTTATCAAACGACCATAATGTAGATTCAGACAAAATGTTGTCCTTTGTGTTGTTCTGCATTATGATTTATGCATAAACAGCAGATTAAAGCTGCAAGACTTCATTCTCTTCTTGTGTGAAGTATGTAACCTGTAAGAAAATATTATGGGCTGGAAAAACAGTGATGACGTCTACCCATCATGTGACAGAAGAAGGGCCAATAAGGGCGAAGAGCAGCTACTTTGACCTCTGAACTCCCATCCTGCGCCGCAGAGCTGAATTAAAAATGGCTGGAGTTGATTTCGGGGACAGCGAGCTCTTTCAGCAGCTTGATGACTCTACACCGCCGGTCCCGTCGCACATTCGCTTCACAGATGATGAGGAAGACCAGGAGGAGACGAGCCAGCTCCGGAGCAAGCTGGAGGAGTGCGACGACTACATTCAGAGACTCGCTGAGGAGAATATCCTTCCGTCAGTATGAGCTAGCTCTGTACATGTAGCTTAGCACTGTGAGCCTCCTGCTAATGGCTTTTATTTTTTTTTTGTGGGGTAGTATTCCTGTCTGCTTTCTTAACTCACAGACCACATAAAGTCCTACAAAGGAAACTGAACATCCTGACACGACCGAGGTAATTAGCTGTAAACTTGTCATGCTTAATACAAATCGCAACGAAAGTGTTGTCGCAGTCTGCAACGCTAAACTCCTCTCCACTTTTACAGCGGCATCACAGTTGAAGATGTCAACATCGACGGACCACTTCTGCAGATCCTTTTTACAAACAACATCGTGTCAAAGTAAATGGTCTTTTCTTATTGTTTGAGTCGGCTTATTTACGCAAAACATGCACGAGACAAAATGGTAAACCTATCTTTAACCACGCTAATGTCGGCGCGACAACATTTTGACAACACACGTTTTAAATATAATATACATTGTGTAATGTATGTAAATATTGTATTATATTGTGACTAATTAGGCGCAGCGTATGAATTACTTTGATGTGTGTGTCCCTCACTGCCGAACTTGTATCGTAAACAATGAGGCTGAATTAAAAAAAAAAAAAACAATAACTGGCATCTACCTGCTAGGCAGTGTCGTCAAGAAATTGAAGACTGCATCTGCAATGTGATTTTGAAGCACCACAAACCAGGCAATGAAAAGAAGAAATCGTCCTTTCACATGAAACCACAGGTATTTACTCGTAATATATGTTGTTGTGATTAACATCAATATTGCTGTGACTGAACACAACCCTCTCTATCCCACTCTACCCTTTATGAAGACTTCCGCTTTTGCTATGGATGAAGCTCCACAGACGATTTCTTCCAGCAGTGTGAGAACAACAACAACAGAAGCCTTTAAAGTGAGTATTTGCAGTTGTTACTCAGTTGGTTGCACAATTTATTTTCTCGTTAAAAAGAAAATGGTACGTTTTAACTAAAATAACAACTTATTTTTATTTAATTTTTTTGTCTTAGGTGGTTGGAAGTGTCCAGTATTTCACTAGTTTTAGTGTTGATAAGCTTGGACAGCCTCTTGTGAATGAAAACCCCCAGCTAACAGATGGATGGGACATTCCAACGTATCTTTAAAATGGATAAATTGACACTTTCTCGAACATTTAGTCCCAATGGATCGGTGTATTTTGTCATGTCTTTGGTTCTCTGCACATTCATTTATCAAAGGAGAAGAATTTCTTTCAGCAAAAATATATTGATTTTCAGATGTATGTTAAAATGGGGCAGCAATTGAGTTTGACTCGCATTAAAGAGTTTAAGATAGAAGTTTTCTACTTCCTAAACTGTCCCAAAGCTATCACCAAGTTTTCAATCAAGTCATTGGAACTGATGGACAAGAAATAGAAATGAAAGACAAAAGGTACGACTGAAAGCTTTGTTTATTTCTGTCTTTTGTTTATAACTTGATCTGTGTATTTGCTGTGTTGCATATTACTATATAATGACCCTATCGCTGGACTGTTCCCTGTAGATCCAAGTCTATGTGCTTCAACTGTGGTTCCAGCAGTCATCAGATGAGAGACTGTCCCAAGGTACATTTAATGATTAATTTCTATGGCATGAACTCAAATTTAAAGCTTACAAAGGGCCACAACATTTATGCATTGTTACTTTTTTAGCCTAAAGATATGGCTGCAATTAATGAGAGAAGGAAGGAGTTTAACCAAAACAGCAACCAAGCCATGCAGAGTAACCAACGATACCATGCTGATGAAGTGGAGGAGCGCTTTTCTAAATACAAGCCTGGAGTCATGAGGCAGGATTTTTATTAACAGAAGGAAACATAATTTTATCTCATGCAATATGTAAGTGTAACAAGTTACAGTAAATCTTGTTCCTTCAGTGAGTTTAACTGTGTTGTGCTTTTGAACAGTGAGGAGCTGTTGGCAGCACTGGGAATCAACGGCAACACCCTCCCTCCTCTGATTTATCGCATGAGACAGCTAGGCTACCCACCAGGTTGGCTCAAAGAGGCAGAGATGGAAAACTCCGGCTTATTGCTGTATGACGGCAATGGTATGTTTTATTTATTTATTTTTAAATAAAACTGAAAACCATTAGGCCTTACTGATTTTTTGTTCATTTTTTTTTTTTTTTTCATTTTAGCAAACTAATGGAAAACATTTTGAAATGCTCAGATGTTTGAGTGAGATTTATTTTCTCTTTTACAGTGTCAAATGATGGCAGTGCAACAGACAACAGCACTTCCCAAAACATTTCTTATGATGTTTCCAAGCTGGTGGATTTTCCAGGCTTTAACGTAGCTGCACCGCACACAATGAAAGATGTGAGTCCCACATCGTAATTTTTTCCAAATGCTCCATTTGAATGTATCACAAGTGAGGTGGTATGTTTCAGTTCAATTAATATTATCCCAAAATTAAAATAATTTATTTATGCAAATACTGCAACATTCAATCAATTTACACTTATAATTCTGTGTGTCACAAGGAGCGTGCATCCTAAAAGCAGTCCACTGTCTTTCATGCCAGATATTTCAGTGAGTTTTGGTAACAGGACATTTTCACAGTAATTACGCATATCACACCTTTTCTTTCTTTTTTCTGATCTCCAGGAGTTCACGCTGTATGGCTCAATTCCAATGCAGAGCAGTCACATGAAGCAAAACTACGCAGCCTACCTGTCCAACAACTTTCCTATGGTATTTACCCTCAAGTGTTTTTGGTTTACCTCTCAAAACATGGACGCCACGGTTGTTACTGTGGCTACATTTCCCTAGTTTTAACCAAATGTTCTGGATATCTTGTCAAGGGTGCTCCGATCAGGGTTTTCGGGGCTGATAACGATTGCTCAAAGCAGTATCGTATAATATGGATCACGGGTTCTATTTGAGGCCTATTAGTTATTGTGTAGCTTTATTTATGTATTTAACTTTTTTTTAAAACACTGTATATTATGTATTTAAATGAAGAGATTAGAAAGTATCATGAATTGGCAACTGTTCATTTCTTGGCAGGCATGTGCAACACTCCACTCTCTGAGAGTTGATTTAAACCATAGCAGCCTATGCTTGACAATTAGGAACCGGCTATTGAGAGAGCAAGCGAGAGAGAGAGAGAGAGAGATCAATATTATTCATACCTCTCAAAGCTTATTTCCTGAGCACCAATGTCAGATTCTTTCTGACAAATGTAAGCATCTTTGATCTTCTTTGACAGCTTGTTCTTCTCTACAATATTCCCTGCTGCGTTGAGAAGTCGCTGGCTATCTTCACCTGTGTATAGTACACAGAGGTAGGCTTGGCTCCTTGCATGAGATGGAAAGTGGCTTTTATCGTCCTGCCAAAAAAACAAGCAGCTGTGCATTTTGTTGGATAACTGGCTCCGAAAGTTAGAGATACATCTGTGAGGTTATTAGACTGCTGATGTCACTGCCACTATGTTCGCCATCTTAATCCAACAATTAAGCATACATAGCATGCATGGAGACAGCTCGTGGTACTTTCTCTGTTGTTTAGGGCCCTGCACTCATTTCACCTTTGTGCTGCATCAGTCCAGCGGCCAGGACGTCAGAAAGTGTCCCACATATCTGGAGCTTAAGTGCATTGGGGCAAACAAGAAAAACAAAAACTTTTTCAGACACCCGGTAGAACTGCCAGACCAGTGAAACCCTTTTAGCTGCGCGTAGAAAGAATTTAGCGTCATCTGAACGTCCTTTATAGAGACTGTTGATCGAACTATTTAGAATGAGAATCTACTGATAACGATCAGTGGCCGATTGATCGGAGCACCCTTAGTCAACGCTTTTGCAAACACCCTAGGAACTATATATCAGATCAGTACTCATTCTCCATGATACCACTCTGCTTTATTTGTTGTGGAACCATTTTAATCCCATACCAGATATTGATTACCGTCTTCAACCACAAATTGTACTCGGCTCACTTTTGATGCTACTTTACTATACAGCTGTCCAGGTGGTCCAGTCTTCATAATCCCACTTGCACAGCTATTTTAGACAGTCGATTACCATACTAATCTGAGTACTCAGTCCTCTGCGATTTCTTTTTTACACTTCTACTCTTTACCATTTTACTGGCAGTGGTAAAGAGGGGATGCGCGATGACAGCACCTTTTGGTCATAACCTTTTAATAGTCTCTGCACGTCATTTATTCCCTGCCAAAAGCCTGGTGCCACCTGTAACAAGAGGCGACATGAATCTGACTCATCTCCACAGCAGAGGAAGAAGACGAGATCTAGCCCCGATCGACACTCAGACAGGAGCTCAGATATGGATGTTGAATCAGGTAACTATTCTTCTTGATCACTTTTCTAGCAGGCACTTCGTTATGCATCTTAAATGTCCCTGAAATGCAGAATGATATAAAGTAACAAGAAAATGAGCTTCGTCTTTATTTGGCCACAGTGCCACTTTTGAATCTCTGCGGGATCTTATTTCATTTCTGTCCTCAGATCCGGGAACACCTTATCATACTCAGGGCCCTGGTGACTTCCACTTCCAACCACCGATGCCTCCTGGCTCTCCGTGCTTCAGTTCACCCCCTCCTTTACCACAGGGCACTCCTCCTGCTACACCCACTCCCCCACCTCTTCCAAAAGGTACACCTCCACCCACACCCACCAATGGCTCTCCAGCTATGCGAGGGGGAAACCGGGTAGTCGTGGATGAGACGACAACGATGGAGGGAGAAGAGGATGAACTGACACTGGAGGAACTGGAAGAGCAGCAGAGGCTGATCTGGGCTGCTCTGCAGAATGCCGACACTGCCACTAATAGCGACAGCGAGACACCTGTACTGGGAACACCTGTGCCCAGTTCCCCAAGTGTGTCCACACCTGTGCATGCTGATACAGAAATGGATGAGGTTGAAGAGGCAATGGACACAGTTAGACCTACAGAACCTTGCCATAGCAATGAAAATCCAAAGGAACCAGGGCTTATAGAGAATTTCTCTATCAAAGTTGAGGACGACAGGCCTCAGAGCCCTGATTCAGTCAAAGCCCAAGACAACAACCCTCAGATTCCTGGACCAGTCAAAGCCCAAGACAACAACTCTCAGATTCTTGGACCAGTCAAAGCCCAAGACAACAACTCTCAGATTCTTGGACCAGTCAAAGCCCAAGACAACAACCCTCAGAGCCCTGAATCACTCAAAGCCCGAGATGACAGCCCTCAGAGTCCTGGACCAGTCAAAGCCCAAGATGACAGCCCTCTGAGTCCTGATCAAATCCAATTCCAGGAAGACAACCCACAGAGCCCTTGCGTAGATTTCTCTCGTCTGGGGAGTGGAGACTGTGCTTCCCCTAAGCTTGTCGAGAAGGTAACAGCTGTTCCTCATCGAAGCAGGTTTGCAGCTGGCATCGTTCCATTTGAGGATACACCCGAATTCACAGAAGTCGCTGAAGCCACAGGAACGTACCTTAGGATCAGAAGCTTACTTAAAAGCTCCCCTCGAAGTTTGGCAAAGAAAAAATGAAAATCGTATCGTCTTGTTTCCGAACAGAATTTGGATGTTTTTTGTTTTTTTTATTAGAATCTTCAGTTTTCATCTTCATCAAGCATGTTTTTTAATTGTTTTTTATTTTGTACCAACTTGAATGTCTTTGCTGTATATACATTTAATCTGTAAAGATACAATGAGGGAAGGCCTTTGAGGGATGCTTTAACAGCAATTAGTCTCTAAATTTTGTAGCAGTACTGTTACTCTGGCTTTTTATTTTATTGTAAAATGTCGAAAATTATTTGCTAACCTGTGTTAATTTTCATATTGTGGTGTTTAAATGTCTTTTTCTATTCCCCCCCCCCCCATTTGAACTGCTCTAAAATCATCAAATAAACATGCTTGTATTTGCTCCAGTGCTTTATGTGGGTTTAATTTCATTTTGCTTCATTTTTTAGCAGAACTCAGTGAAACAAGTTAATCCCTGGTTGACCTGCTGATGTTATAATCGGCTCAATCGATGATTTTGAGGCACATTGTAATGAAATTGCATCTTGTTAAAACTCTTTAGTACAATTTGAATTTAGTTTCTGTGACATCAGAAAGCTTGGATTTCATTATTTCGTTATTAGAGCATTTATCAAAAAGGTTCACAGTAGAGCTGAGATCAACTTAATCCCCCCTGAAACTGACATGGAAACAAAAAAGATAACATGTTCAGATATAGATTTTAAAAACAACTTGAAGAAATAGTGTGTTAATTTATTATCTTTCAAAGTTGGGATAATTACCATATATTGTGTCAGTCCTGTTTCACTGGCCAGTCCATCTTTTTCTAAGTACATGCAGAAAACACCGGCATTGGCATGTTGCTTGCAAATGACTTGCACACTAAATATGCACAAACACTTACATGCATACTTATGCCGATGCCCATGCATACTAACGCATGAGGGTGCTGAACTTCTGAGAGCGTCAAGAGAATAACTTATTTAAAAAAAATCATGTGATACTGGCAGAGTCAACACTCAACTTTCGTAATACAATTACATATTCTTACAGCAATTTGCTTCGCATTTTAAACTGTCTTTGTCCGTCTTAATATTAAAATATAATGTTTCCTTTTAGAATTCGGTTCTCTTAAAAGTCTGATATTACACGACCATCTATTGGAATCGGCTCTCCGAAATCCGAGATTAACCATCAAACCTGCACTTTGTAAACAAATCTCGTTTATTTCTAAATTGTAACAAGTCGAGTGTTTCTTCTTCTTCTTCTTCTTCTTCTGGAGATGGTGCCGCTCTTTCAGAAGTGACGGAGTGTTCCATCTCACCGAACATACCATCTTTGATCGGCACCACCACTGACGTTCCCCTCCGCCGTTGGACAGACAGCTCGTGCAGCAGTAGGTACTTCTGGGCTGCGTCCCGCCCGTGTGTGATCCGAGCAATAATAGTCGTCGCGGTTCTCCTTTTTTTTTTTTTTTTCCTCTTTTTTTTTTTTTTTAAAGCGTGCCAGCCCTGTAATTATTTCCCCTCGGAAGGCGGCTGTTACAGGAACATATCAAGGTCAGTATTTCGGTAAACAGCAGGGTGAAAGTTGGTCAGGTAGCGCAGACGTTTCACTTTGAGGTGTTAGTTTAGCTTAGCTTAGCCCGACCAGCCCTTGTGCTCGTCGCTCGGGCCTCTCGGCTGCTGAACGTTAACTCGGCAACTCATCACGTCGTTTCTGACCGCGATCACAAACTGGTGGGATTCATTTTAAAACGGAAGAAGGGACGGCGAAGTCCACGGGGGGCTGCTCAGGTGGGTTAAATCTTTAACCATTTGTAACGCTGACTCTCAACTTGTGGCTGCAGTGTGCCCTGCCGGTCCGACGGCGACATTGCGGAGACTTTTTGGATTTAAGGAATTTGCTTCAGCCGCTTAGCCTGCCACGGATATCGGTCCACGGGTGGTTCGGATGTGGATAACTCCCGATATATATAGATATATATATCTATGTATATCGTCTCACCGGAGATTTACACTTAAGATAGCTGGTAAGGTAAAATTAGCTGACATGGCATTTTATTTTGTATATATTCTTTTATATCACAGGCTCCTCTCTGACCAGATGTGCCACCTCATCGACAGCTCTCAATCCGCTAGCTCCTGACCGAGGTGTCGAGGCGATTTACGACAATGCGTTGACCAGACGTAAAGATCCCTGACTTTGGTGTTACACGTGTGTTATGTCAATGAAGCAGCTGCGCTTTAGTGGAGTCTCTGGATCCGACAGTTTAAAGGTTTAAAGGTGTGACTTGGGCTTTTATGATTACGCCTTTCTGATTCAGAGAAAAAGCAGCTTAGCTTGTTTGGACTGATGACCTGACTCAATGTATTAAATGTGTTGCTGTGAAGCATTTCTTCGGCTGACACGCCTGTGTTTGTATTTTCACCAGCAGTGGTGGAAAATAACGGAGTACACTTTCTCTAACATGCTATTTAAGTACGATATTTGAGTACTTTTTTTATTTTTATTTTACTTGAGTATTTCTACTTGATAGTACTTGATATTTCCATTGCCCTACATTTCAGAGGGAAATATTGTTCTTTCTACTCCATTACATTTATTTGACAGCTTTTAGTTTTCAGATGAAGATTTAACACGATAGATAATACAACAAACTTAAAATACAACACGTCGTTTGAAATTCAACTAGTTGTTTCCAACCTTGTTTTGGCTCATGACAGCAGTGTCTAGTCACTTCACATTTCAGATGTTTATCAGATGTTAACAGCTCCACCAAGTAGTGATTTTTTTTTCTTCTCCCCCCTCTAAAGTTCTCACGGGTTCATTTCGATAAACTTTCAAATGATCCAATATCTCACCAAAAGATTTGAGAATTACTCCAAAAACTGAAAAAAGATTTGTGTATCAGAAATTATTTTGGTTTTTTGGTCTTTCCTCTCCCAGTAAAAACTGAATATAAAGTAATTTAAACCAGCTCCTCCTTAGCAGCTACAACAGTAACATACTGCTTACACGCTGATGCTTCACTATTAATAATCTAATGGCATCATAAGAAAACGTCTCTCGGAGTGCACCAAAGAGGTATATTTCCTTTAATACTTTAACTACATTTTGCTGCTAATATTTATGTACTTTTACTTAAATACATGAGTATTTTTACACCGCTGTATTGGTACTTTTACTTAAGTAAAAGCTCTAAATACCTCTTCCACTGCTGTAGATTAGTCTTATACCTCCCAGTATAGAATTGATGCTCAAGGTATATGGGAGACGAAACATTTTAAGGAATATTTCAGGAATATAATCTTTTCACATGCATGTATTGTACGAGTTTTTTTTTCAGTCCACTGAGTACAAACTTTTGACTCTGTAATACAAACATCAAAAGAGGCTCTTTTAGTTGCGGGAAGTCTGGATTTTACACAATGCATTTTTTTATATATATTGTATTGGTTCAGGTCTCAATTTTGTCTGCGTGCACTTGTAACAGTCAGAACCTGTGCAGGCCAGGTTGGTACAGTATATAATGGCTGTAAGGTTGATTTTTATGTCTGCTGGTAGACAATGAGGATTGTTAATCTCAAAACCTATGAACCTGTATTCACAAACACTGAGGACACAGGATGCTTCTGGCTCTCATTCTGTCCCTTTGGTGCTTTTCTCGGCCTTCATATGTCAGTGCCAGCAGGGGCCTGCATAATCATCCCGGCAGATGTTTCCTCAAAAAGGAAGAACCTGAGCTGAGTTGTTCTTGTGATGACAAAAGCCAGAGAGAGTTACATCAGTTAATACACACTTCTGGGGGTGTAAAGGTGTTTTTGGCATAAGCCATTTGCCAGTTTACTGTATCAGGCTAATGAATTTCATAAATAATATTCTGGTGTGAAGCAGAGATTGAGAGGGATACTTCAACGGGACTGTGGACGTCAGATACGACTGGATTTAAAGTCACTGGCTAATATTACCCAACTGAAAGACAGGGAGGAATGAAAGCCGGCTCGCTTGTGTAACTATTCTCACCCTCCTGTCAGTCAGCTAGTTAACTATGTGTCAGTATTATGAAGATATTTGTCCACACACAAATTTTGTTTCATTCTGTCTTACAATTTTTCAACATGTTTTAGAAGGTGAAATGATCGAGGTTGGCCATACTGTTAAGATCCACTGCTTTGACAGACGCTGCGCATGCAGACTGCTGGCATTATAAAAATAGAAGTTATATATGTTATTGCTGTCATTTGAGAAGTCTCAGGTCTGTTTTACAGACTACCAACTACCTCTTTTAATTTTGTATTTACATCAGAAAAAATGAAAGCAGACTACATGGAATCAAATTTAAGACTCGTCAAGAATTTCACTTTTTGTTTCCCCCTCTGTATTAGTTCCCTTTAATTTTTGCAAAGCTCTGGTGCTTGTCTTTTTCCCAAGCCACAGATTAGACTGAGTCGGTGGCAAAAGATTAACATGACTGCAGTGAGGAATTCTTCCGAGTAAGTGGATCATGTCCAACTGATGGCATCAGCTCAGCAATCAGAGCTGAAACATCCCCCCCTTAATGCTCACAGCACAGTTGTAAAGCTCGGTGGTTTTTTAACTTAAGATCTGTCTGCTGTTTAACCTTTTGCTTTAATAACGTGTCAAATAATCTGTATTATTGTCTTTGTATTGAAACACTTCTTCCGATAAACATCGGGCTGACGGGGCAGCTTGGATCAGACTAGATGATGAAACTGGTCAAAATAAGCAAGGTTTCCTTTTCATTTTGGAAGAAAAAAACATGAACTGTTAAGGATACAGAAGGTCCTGCGTTGGCTGTTCTGTGTGACTTTCAATATGTATCATGCAGTCTTCAGCCACTAAAATGCTTTCTCTTCCCTCTTTTTGACCTGAGGCCACTAATCAGTATCATTCAAAGGCACAGTGGAAGAA
Organism: Brachyistius frenatus; assembly: GCF_029030835.1. Classification (NCBI taxonomy): domain Eukaryota; kingdom Metazoa; phylum Chordata; class Actinopteri; family Embiotocidae; genus Brachyistius; species Brachyistius frenatus. The sequence continues at coordinate 51,284 of NW_027210629.1, forward strand.
AACTGGAACACAGCGTCCAAACTAGGTCGTGCCTGCTGATGGCCACCCTTCATCCTCTACTGAGAAATATCTTGGAGGTGGTGTGAGAGCTCTGCTTTTTGGTTGTTTTGGCAAACCAACGTAGTGTAGCGGCTAGGCCCTTTCAGGCATGACGGGTATGTTTGTGTGACTGTCTTGAACAAGTCCTATATTTAATTTCTGCTGTGTGAAGTCAAGCGTCTGGGTTGGCTCATAACAGTTCGATTCATCGGTTTATTTTGCAATGAAGCACTTTAGAAGTTGAAAGAATTTCTTAACTTTTAAGCTGCACCTTATTAGAGTAATCAAAACTGTTGTTAATTTTTCCCAGGTTGCTGCAAAGCTTTTCAAATAATGATTAGGCGAATGACTATATGAGTATGATCAAATTAATTTTCTGGACATTACCCATGTCATTAATAGAAGTCTCTGGTAAAGAAAATTCCAAATATAGTTTATTGTCACCATGATAACAGTATATTCATACACATTCACTGTCCAGGCTGTCATCTTAACTACAGTTGTCACTATATTACGATATTTCTGAAGTCACGCTATTGACAAAGCAGCTGATTGTGGTTACATCATCAACATCAGACTTGGTGCTCAAGACCTTCAGTGCACCTGTTCTGCAGAGGTCAAGTTGGTGTCATGCAACTCTTCACTGAAATGGGTTAGGGTTCTACAGATCTGTCAGAAGACTGGCCAGGAGCTCAACGCTTGTCTGTAGTTTTGCTTTAGTTTGATTCAATGTATAAAATCATGCTTGCACTCCCAGTTGTTATGTCAAGTAAACAACAGGCAGACTGTTTGACTAGAGCATTCAGCCAATCTGTTTCTATGGTGAGGTAATCTGACTAACAGGATAATCTGCTGCTGCTGGTGGTCGTGTTTCTACAGTAATCCTGTTTTAGAAAAAGCTGCCAGCCAGCTTTACATGATTTTAGATGCCAGAATGATAGATTGAGTGAGAGGCCGTTTGTGATATCTTGTGTATTGTGGTCAAGGTCACAGATGAGCTGTTCAGAAGTTCACGATTGTAACACCATAGACTGCATATCAGCTGGACTTTGACAGGGTATTTTTAGGTCTAACTGTGACGTGTGTGCTGAAGAGCTTGTTGTCATAACAGAAACAAAATGCCTCCATTAACAGAGCACCAAAAACAAAGTCAATGAGCCTGCCTTAAAGGCATATCTGTACTTGATATTTATTAGTTTAGTCAAGGTAAATTATTGCTGTCAAAGTCGGGACAAGTCAGGAAATAGTACATTTGTTTATATAAATAAGGAACTTGATTAAATATAGAAAGTCCTGGTTCATTAGTCATCAGTGGTAAATTTAAAGTCAAGTAATATTTCTGTTTCTCTCTTTCTAAACAGGGTCCCTTTTGTAAGCAACGCTTTTTCTCTCTCCTCCCTTCTCCTGTTTTTGTTTCTTTTTCTTTTTTGTTCACTTGTTTTGGGGCGGAGAGAACCACTTCGCCATCACAGAGCTGCGGCCAGTTGTTTTGATGGTCTGGGGTCAGTCTGTACCCACTGACAGACACAAGCCTTGTGGGTTGGATCACAGGAGGAAATATGAGCACAGCAAAGCCCAGTGGAATCAAAGGGCCCAGCAAGATAGCTCGGCCACCTGGAACTGGAGCCCCAAAGACCAACCCCAGCACAGGTAAGACTATTTCTGTGTCCAGCTTCTTCGGCATGGTTTATAAATGTGGTGCTGGGGTAAGGTTGTAGAGGTGGGCATTTTAAGATGGGACCTATTCAACTGTTATATGAAAACACACCAAAGGTTTTGTGTCCTTCTGCTGTTTGTATAGTGGCATCTAATCTCGCAGCACCACACGGTTTACCAGAGACTGGGAGTAACGTGTTCTTTTTTACCTCCACCTTCTGGTGGTAGTAACAAATTACTACCAGGCACAGGTAGAAACATGGGAAATAAGACCATACTTGCATAAACTATTAGAGTTTTTATTTGTTAATGACTTCCAGAGGGGTGACCTGTCATAATTTCTCGTCCTCTTTCAATAATGGTTGGGAGTTTTGACGCCCTGACGCACACTAAATACCTGTTTTTGTTACATTTCGCCTTGTGCTTGATCCCAGTTGATAAAGCTCAGCTTCGTCTTTGTAGTTCAAGACTGATAAATATAACTGGATAAAATAAGAGACACACTAACCAGCTGTTTTGTCTCACATTCCAAAGGTAGTAGGTTAAATCTTCCTTTCTACATTGATGCATTAAACCAGTTTTTTAGGATGAGTTGAATCATAACCGATGTGGAAACATTGGAAACATTCTATAAAACAGTTGGGAGCTCTATGTTTTCTTAAAGTAAAGTTGAATATAAAAATAAAGTCTAACAACAAAGCAAAATGAACTCGACAGGCTTTTAGTTCATCAGACACTTCTTTAAAACATTATTTTATATTTGAAATGTTTTGTCATGAACATGAAAATTGATTATAAAAATATTCTAAACCAAAGGTTAACATACACCATCCTATTAAGTGAACACATATACACAGAGGAAAGGGTAAACTTATAGTATAATATGGATGCAAAATTACATGGTATCGCAATGCTTTCCATAGTATTTGTGACGTTTGTCTTTCTGGAACAATTCAAGTGCTCAATGGGTTTTTAAAAAAAAACTCTCTCTCCTATTCTCTCTCTAAACATAGCTAAGGTTGCTGCGGCTGACAAATCAGCTGCAAATGCCAGTGGAGGAGATGCCAAGGACGCTGAGGAGAGCTTCCAGATTGGGGAGCGAGTATGGGTGAATGGGAATAAGCCAGGCTACATACAGTTTTTGGGAGAGACACAGTTTGCCCCAGGACAATGGGCAGGGATTGTTCTAGATGAGCCGATTGGAAAGAATGACGGGTCGGTGGCAGGGGTGCGCTACTTCCAGTGCGAAGCCCTGCGAGGGATATTTACCCGTCCATCCAAGTTGTCTGGCACTGAGGGGGAGGCTAATGGAACGCAGACGGCACCGCCCTCCCGTGCTGCATCACCCACTCCTTCAGTTGGAAGCGTGGCCTCGCATACACCCGCTACAAGTACTGCGGCAGCCAAGAAGGCCTCCTCGACTACACCAGCGATGCCATCTTCCAACCTCACACGCACAAACAGCGAATCTGTCTCCAACCTGTCCGAGACTGGATCTGTCAAGAAGAGTGAACGGGAACTGAAGATGGGTGACCGTGTGTTGGTAAAGTTTGCTACAGTACCTGAAAGAAAATAATAGATCATTTTGTTCCCTGTATATATCAGCAAAATCAGCATTAGCATGAAAAGTGCTTGTTCAGAGTCACATGACTCTGGAACCCTCCTCATCAGTCTCGGAGAATTAACACATGAAACGTGGTCTGTTCCACTTCGTCACCAAACCTCCAACTGTTAGTCAGTGGAAGTACTGATATTAACACTGAGTGTAGTCACCTGTGTGTACAGTCCTTTAAGTCTGATTATATGTTGATGAGGACCTTCCTTCCCCCTCACAAATTCCCTTATTTGTCTTTATCCCTTTCCTCAGCCAGAAGGCTGTATACCACATTATGTAAAGAGAAAGTGTCACACATGCCTGTTGGGCTGCGCAGGAAATGTTCTCACCATTACTGAATTTAGTACCATTTAAACCTTGCAGCTGTGAATTTAAGAGGAATACACCTTTCATTTTAGATGTTGGTAATTTGGCCTCATTCTGTTCAAAACTGGCACATTTTGTTGCTGTTGCTTTTATGGAATTATGTCACTTGGGGTTTATTACCAGGCAAAGCTGATTACTCTTTAGGCCTCTTTTATCTGTTGAGAGGATTAAATGTTGGCTAATGTTTGGTGTTTTCTTCTCAGGTTGGTGGTACAAAGGCAGGAGTGGTACGTTTCCTTGGAGAGACAGATTTTGCCAAAGGCGAGTGGTGTGGTGTGGAATTGGATGAGCCCCTAGGAAAGAATGATGGGGCAGTGGCAGGCACAAGGTACAAAAGCCACAGGATCTGTCAATGACAAAGAAGCATGGTTATATGTGTCAACAACACATCTTCCATTATAATGATTATAATAAATTATCTGTCCCTAGATATTTTCAGTGCCAACCCAAGTATGGCTTATTTGCTCCAGTGCACAAAGTCACACGCATTGGCTTCCCTTCCACCACGCCAGCCAAAGCAAAAACAACAGTTCGGAAAGTAGTGGCCACACCGTCAGGGCTGAAGAGAAGCCCTAGTGCCTCATCCATCAGTACCATGAGCTCTGTGGCATCTTCTGTTAGCGCGAAGCCCAGCCGCACAGGCCTGGTGAGACATGGACACACTCAACAATACCAAAAGTCATGCACATACTTTTGTTTACTCAGCACTGTGACCATGCCACTGTCTTTCTACAGCTAACAGAGACGTCGTCCAGGTATAACCGAAAGATTTCAGGCACCACAGCCCTGCAGGAGGCACTGAAGGAGAAGCAACAGCATATTGAGCAGCTAATGGCTGAGAGGGACATGGAAAGAGCTGAGGTCGCCAAGGCCACGAACCATGTTGGAGAGATGGAGCAAGAAATTACCCTGCTCAGGGATGATCAGGAGCAGGTCAGCTCACTCAATGATCCTAAATTACTGATAGAATTACACTGCCCTTTAATTGTCTTTTCATCTGTGTTCATTTTTAATCCAATATCTAACTCTTTTTTTTTTTTTTTTTTTTTCCTCAAGATGGAGACAAAGATGGATCAGTTGCGTACCTTGGTAGAAGCTGCAGACAAAGACAAAGTGGAGCTGCTGAATCAGCTGGAGGAAGAGCGTAGGTAAGGGTTTTCTGGAGGTGTGACTTGTCAAAGACACAAAGTCAACCCATGACAATGTGTCAGGATCTGTTGTTTCAATATTAACGGTTTAGTTTGAGAGAAAAAAAAATGACTGGTAAGCTTATAATGCTGTCGTACTTTTACAGTCTTAGGAGGTCATGAGGAAAGAGGTTTCCCCTGAGTTGACTTCGCTTTGCTTTTGGTCACTCAGACGTTGTTAGTGCCCCTCTTGAAGTACATTTTTATTCTGTAAAATAGGAAGGTGGAAGATCTTCAGTTTCGTGTAGAGGAGGCTTGCATTACCAAAGGAGACCTGGAGGTAAATGCACAACACAGATCCACACCACTGCAGCTCACTTATTTGATTGAATTCATATTTGAAAACCAAAACATTCACAAACATTTTTGATGAAATAAAAACATTTTAAGTTGATACTTGTTTCACAGATTTTAGATACAATTTTTTACTATTGATTTAAAAAGCAGCTCCAGTCACCCTGCATCCTGGTTCCAACTCAGGATTCCAGTTTGCATAAACCTCACCTTATGTTCATGATAATAAAGTGATTTTCTTTTTGCTTTTACACCAATGTGTCTTTTTGTAGCCTTGGTCTAATGCACTTAAAGCTTGCGCGACAATAACTAGTGTCCCTTGCCACAGTGTTAGAGTCAAGTCAAGCATTTGTCAGGGTTAGCAATAGAAACTCCTCACTTTGTTGTCTCAGTAGCTGTGCTTGTATGGACAGTTTGATACCGGCTACATTCTGCATTAGATAATGTGTTGTCAAATGCATCTAACGGTGCAGCAAGGCTCTGACTTTAATGACAAGGGCCAGGCCATGCCCAAACCAGAAATACATATATACATTCCCAGGCTTGATATGCATTAAGTCACTAAAGCTAATAGTCATAATATAATTCGCCTAGTGTAAGCCCAGTGGGAAATTTCATGTGAACAGACCAATAATATGATCAAGGAACTCCTCACCAGGACAGCTTCTTAATCATTAATAAGAAATAATGTTATTATTACTTTTTACCTATTAAAATAGAGAAATATGTATTGTATTTATTGTGATAGCTAGGGGAATTATAAAAAGAGACAGCTTTTTCTTTTACATAATCTTTTACAGTAATTTAACACATTAGACCCCAATCAGTTATTGTCTTTTTCTAAAGTAAGTCATCCCAAGTAATGAAATGCAGAGTACTGGAGTCCAGTGGTATCTGTGTATCTGATCAAAGAATTTGTTATTTATTCCACAGTGCTGCACAGGGGACCATCTCAGTTACCCTGATGGCATCCAAGCTCAAAATAGATGTTTAAAAATGAGGGCTGCAGGGTTAGAAAATCCCTTTATCTTTTCTTTAAATGCGTGTACTAACAGTTTATTACTTACTCACAGCTGTGGATACTTTAAAAACATGCATGCAGCTTTGAACAACAAAAACACTTTGAACAGGCTCAAAAATGCTTTGTTAACTTCATGCTGTTGACGGTGTGCTAATGATGAGCTGTAACCTTCGGTGCCTCCTTGTTCAAGGATGTGATCTTATTGCTTCTTCTTCCTTCCCGTCCTCGTCTTTCATGTTGGTCCAGTGCTCAGCATGGAACCACTGGAGATGCTCCCTTGTCATTCCACTGCTCACTCACAGACCTGAATTCAGTCTGCTCACTGCAGCCAAAGGGGAATAACACTCATCTTAAGAATTCACATGAGTATACAAAGATAGATTTGCCAGGCTACATCAAAGTTTAAAGATACTTTACAGACTATCAACAGTGGAGGCATAGTGTTGAATTAAATGTTTATATTTAAAGTACCCACAAATGTATGTTGAAGTTTTATAATCATATGCTTCTTTATTATTGATTGAATGTGCATAGATAATTGGGCATAATGTATACAATTGGTGCTATTCCCCTTTTCAAAATGAAACCTTGAGTTAACATACACTGGGTAACATGTCAGACTACAAGCACGGAATTGTACCAGGAAATATTTCATTAAGTTGCTATAAAATCCTTATTCATAGCTCACAATACCGAGAAGGCAAACAAGATCATTTCTATTTCTTTAGCCCAACATGCTTCTGTGTTACTGATTTGGTTTTTGTGAAGTTGGTCACAAGTCTTGCACATGGTGGTCTGATAACTGGTGGCTTATAATACTTACTATATACAGTGTGGACAATGGCTTCATCACCAAAGAGAGAAAGCAGTGTAGGTATCGACAGTGCTATAGACCTTATTAGTTTACCAGAATTAAACCAAGCCATGATGGCTGTTTAGCTGAAATACAATAGATATATATAAAAAAAAAGTCTTTATATTGACACTCTTTTGTTTAATCAATATGCTACTTCTACAACATTAGATATATTTTTCATTGACTTCATGTTACAAAAGGAAGTTTAGGGATCAGGAAACAACCAGCACTACGTTCTCTCCATGCTGTGCTGAAGTCATTTGAACTTAATTTACTTTACACAAATTATAATTTTTTTTTATGTATGATAACAGTCGGTGTGCGTTGTTCACCAGGTGTCAATTATGCATGGTTACTTATAAACTGCCTCCATCAACATACTCATCCTGCACATCCATAAAACATTGTGCCCCCGTCTTTTGCTGCTTGTCTTGTATTTCCCACCATTCGTTCACTACATTCCCTATTTGCAGCCATGACAATGGCACAGCCTGAAAGTTCTGCATGGGGGTGTCTTCTCATTTCCACTCATCCATCACTCTGACCCAGTCCCCTTTCCCCAACCCTTCAAATACACACACACACACACACACACACACACACACACACACACACACACACACACACACACACACACACACACACACACACACACACACACACACACACACACACACACACACACACACACACACACACACACAGTCATCATAGTGATGTCACCAACCCCTCCATCCTCTCTCCTGTCTCCCTCCCTCTCTGTCTGCTTTGGGCTGGCATGTGATGGTGGCACTGGTGTGTTTTCTTCCTCTCCCCCTTGTTTACTAACAGACGCAGACCAGACTGGAGCATGCCCACATTAAGGAGCTTGAACAGAGCCTACTCTTTGAAAAGACCAAAGCTGAGAAACTCCAAAGAGAGTTAGAAGACACTAGGGTAATGAATTCTGCTCTGCAGTGTGCTGCGTTGGGAACGAGGGCCTGGGCCACGGATAGTGGCCAAAATATTTGCAAAGGCTACAGACGGGCCAAGCAGGAACCGGAGTTTATCTTTGTGTGGGCCTTGTAGTAAATGTACCCTACAAATCAATTTTTTTTTAGCTTCACAAAAGAAAAAAATAATGTTCCCACTCCCACAAAACAAATGAAATCAAATTATAAACTAATACATATCTTGGGTTTATTTTAATGCTTAAATTTAATCCACCCTTCAAAAAGATTTCCAAATTGAGGAATACCATTTATGGTATTAGCTACAGATTAATGTTGTAGTCATTTTTCATGTTAACTTTAAATGTTAAACTTAAAATCATGTTGAAAAACATGACTCTCTCTTCTTTTTTTTTTAGTCATCAAAGCAAAAACCAAAGGCATCTTTCAGCTGCATAGCAGCTCTTTCACTTCCATTTTCCAATAAATTACCCAACCTGAACTCACTCTCTAGTGGTATCACTGCTTAACCAGACAGACAAACTTCCCCTGTGTCCCCAGCTAATCATGTCCTCAGTTTATCCTATGTTCCACTTTCCCCGAGCGTTCCTGGCATTCATTTGTCCTGCTTATTTGGTGTCCTTTGCCAGTCTAAAACCTGCTCCTCGTGCTCACATTATAGTCACAAAAACTCTATAAAAATATGATTAGGGCCATAGTTTATCCAAGTTTTATCAATTATTTTATGAAGAAAATTATTTTTGATGGAGCAACTCTCCTGTCTTAACCAATTTATTAATGTAGAAGCATCAAATAGAGATGCATGTTTGATAAGATTAGTAGATTTGTGACATGGCTGGAGTAATATAATATTAATGGGACATGCAAAAAGTCCCTGAAGCTTCTTTTGTAGCTTTTATTTTTAGTTCATATCTTTCCTAAATCATGAGGCCAATAATGATTTAATAGTTTAATGGAAAATGTCTTGCACACTGCTGTAGCTCCATACATGCTTTCTGTGTTCACTTCCATTATTTGGACCATACCCTTTATAAACACAAGAGGTCAGCATAGTGCTTTATTTTGGGGATCAAAGGTTTTTATGCCCTCATTAAACAAGCAAATTGAACAGTGTCTCTCCCAGAAAAGATAATTGTACTATTATGCAGTAATACAGTAAAGTATGTTTAAGTCTTTTATTAATGTGCTTTTGTTAGTACGCATTGCTTTGGTGTGTTAAATTGGGAAACATTTTTAAATACAAGATTTCTGCTTTTGAAGGTTGCTACCGTCTCAGAAAGATCCCGTATTATGGAGCTTGAAAGAGACCTTTCACTGCGAACAAGAGAGGTAGCTGACCTGCAGCTGCGCCTTGGAGTCCAGCAGGGCTCTGAGGACTCCAACTCTACTCTTTCTCCTCTTCTGGAAGAGATAAACTCTCTGAGGGATCAGTTGGCTTCCCAGGAAGCTAATCAGCAAGAAGAGCTGGGGAAATACAAGGAAAAGCTAGAAGCTCAAGAAAAAAATCACAGTGAGGCTGCTGCCCAGCTTCAAGCTACATCTGTAAAGCTCTCCAGTGACAAAGAGCAGTTGCAGATGCGCTTAAGCCAGGCTGACAAGGAGAACGCTGATGTTGTTGAACTGTGGCGGTCCAAGTTTGAGTCTGCCATTGCCTCTCACCAGCAAGCCATGGAGGAGTTGAAGGTGTCCTTCAGCAAAGGTGCAGGCGCCCAGGCAGAAGAGCTCGTAGAAACCAAAAGTGCAATAGAGAGGCTGAAGTTGGAGCACAGGTTGGCTTTAGAGGAGGCTGAAGCCAAACATGAAGCTCATGCCTCAGATTGGAATCAGGAGATGCAGGCGCTGAAGGCACAGCTGTTCTCTTTGACTGAAGACAAGGAAGGCCTGGAGGAATCACTGCGGTCCAGTGTTGAAAAAGCAGAGGAGCAGCACCTTGTGGAGATGGAGGATGTTCTTGGAAAGCTTCACGCTGCCGAACTTAAGGTGAACGAGCTTGAGGAGAAGGAAGCAATGCAGGCACAGCATGCTCAAGACAAGGACGGAGAAACCAAAGAGCAGATGGCAGAAATGGTTGCTCTGCGCAGCCAAGTAGTACAAGGTAACCAGGAGCTTGTGGCCCTGAAGAGTCAACTAGAGGAAGTACAAAGCCAAGGAAACAACAAGGGTGACCAGGTGGGTTCATATTCACCTCATGACCATTTTGATTCTCCATTTTCAGTGTGTGCCATGTTTTACATGTTATATCCTTATTTTTTCTGTTGGTGTGGCATTTTCATACAATTATTTTGTTCATTTGTTTTATTAATATTTTGTTTTCATTTTAATTTTTCTTCACTGTTTGCTTTTGCTCTTTTGTCTTCTGTATTTTTGTAACTGATGTGTGCTATAGGTTAATGAATTGAGCTCTAAATTGGAGGGCCAACAGCAGGAAGTCCTCTCTTTACAGCAGAGTCTGGCCACTGTAAAGCAGGAGAGGGACACCCTGGAACAAGAACTTGGAGGCCTGGTGAGGCTTATGGCCTAATTTTTGGATGTGGTTATACAGTAATTCCCCCTTCAGCCCCCTCATAACTGGATAACTTTTCCCAAGCTGAATCTTGCCTTTGGCAATTATCTGCTGCAATTTTGTGCTATTTAATACTGCTTACTAATATTGGCCAAATTAAAGAATATACAGGAATGGATATATTTGCAAGGAGGTAATATCAGCTAACATATCTGATCATCTAAAGTATCAAATATGATAAATCATAATCATGCCTCAGATTTACCTAAATTTGTCTATTCCTAAAAAGATAGATACAACATTTGTATTTTTCCCCACAGAAACAAACTTTGGCTGACGGCACAGAGGAGCAAACTAAATCAGCAAGCACTATGCAAGGTAAATGATATAATCAGTCATTCTTTGTTCACTGAGTAAATTGATTTCCAGGATTTAAAATTATATTTTTTTAAATTTTTTACAGAAACACTTGAGAGGCTCAGTAAGAAGGAAGAGCAGTGTGTATCTTTGGCCACAGAATCAGAGTCTCTAAGAAGTCAGCTTGCCGGTGAGCACATTAGAGCTGCGTTGTTCTGCTAATTGCTTTGTGAGAAGCTTGCAGTAATGTCCTACTGCATCGTAGTGTATTTTTTGTCCTTTCCTATTGAACAAGAACCTCTAATTGTAATCAGGGTTGGAGAGGAAGATGAAAGCTGCAGATGAAAAGCTTGTGCAGTTTTCAAAGGACAAAAACAAGCTGGAAAATGACATTTCAGACATGATGAAGGCATCCGGTGATAGTTCTGTACAACTGACCAAAATGAATGAAGACCTCATGCAGAAAGAGAGGTACCACACTTTACTATTCCCTTCTCATGTACTACTTGATTCAAATAGCACCAATTGTGTCAGAATTGAATAGTTATTTCCTTGTGACATGTTGTAATCAATATGGACAGCTCTTGCTTTTCTTTGATTCCATGCTGAAATTGATTTATTTTTCAGCAATCTAACCGGTCACTGCTTATCCTTCACTTTTTCTCATCACACAGGAGGCTTGAGGAGTTACAGAACCAACTAGCAGAGGGGAAAGAGAAGGTGGCACACCTGAATGAACAACTCCAGCAGGAACAGTCCCACACAGAGCAGGAGCTGAAAGAGACCAGAGATGCACATCAGACTCAAATAAGTAGCTTTCAGGAGAAGATTACTACCTTGGTTAGTGTTGTACTAAAGTAAAAACAAAATATGCATGATCGTTCTATTCTTGAAGCCATAAAAATAGTTTTACAAATATTATAAATTGTGATGCATTGTTTACTACTCAATGGAAAAACTTCCAGTGAATTGTATCCTCTTGTCAAACAAAGTCGATGAATGCTCTAATTGGATTAGTTATTGCCTTTTTTATTTCCCGTTTTCTAGGAGAAGACTGTTAAACAGAGTGAGACTCTGGTTGAGGAGCTGCAGGCCTCTCAGGAGAAATCCCTCTCTCAGGCCTCAGAGCTCCACGTGAAGGAAGTGGAGGTGCTGCAGAGTCAGGTTGACAAGTTGAAGCAGGAGCTCTCCTCCTCCAAGGACAAAACCCAGAAGCTAGAGGAGGTGGTGTCGGAGCTGCAGCCATATAAGGAGCAGGTTCAGGTAAGCGCAAACCTAGCGGCACATCAGCTGAATCAGCATGTGTCACATTTTGTGCATGCAACTTCTTCAAAGCAAAATAGTTCATGTAGGCATTACTGATTTTACTTTTACACTTATCAGGAAAGATTTCACCTGTCTTTGTTGTTGTTGAAAATTCAAACCAGCTGGAAATCAATACTTTCACCTTTCACAAATTGACACAATATAGACGTTAAACCAGTTTAAACACCAAAAAGAGTGTGAAACAAGCTTTGCAAAAAAATTATTGGAGACCATATGGAACTGTATAACTCAGCGATTGATATATATATATATATATATATTAGCATTTTCCTCCTCGCATTTTGGATAATAACTAGCTCCACATTTGATGGTGCTATATGGTGTATGCTTGCAGGGGTACACCTATTGAAATGATTTATTTTTTATTTATAGTTTTTGGTTATTAGTAAAGCAAAATAAATTATTCACAGAAATGACTGAAATTATTCACAGTAAAAATAAAAACTTTGTTCTGACTGCTTTATGGATATTTATGCACTGGACAGCATTGATCAGAAAGTATTTAGATTGGTTCAGTTTTTGCACACTTTAGACCTAAAATAGCTATGTTTGCAATCAGTCTATACTCAACAGCCCATAAAGACAAAGTGAAAACATTTATAGAAATTTTGAAAATGTATTAAAAGTCAAAAGAACTCAAATCTCTCCCAAATTTATTCTGTACTATTTGCTGGATCTCTATAGATCATAGCCAGGTGCTTCCTGTTTTATTGAATAGAAAAAAAAATTAAAAAATTCTAGAACTTGATTGGCATCCACATTTATCAAATTGAATTGACTGGACGTAGTTTAGTTTGCCTGTGTCTATAAGGTTCCAATATTAAACGGCATGTCAGGACAGGAACCAAGCCATGAAGTCCAAGGAACCCGTTGACCTCCCTGATAAAATTGTGGTGAGACATAGATCCCTGAATTTTACAAAGGTATAAAAGCATTTTTGAAGCCAGAGCACAGTATTTGAAGTTTGAAATCAGCAGGACCAGAGTTGAACAATATAGTGTAGGCTAAGTCATTTCTTTGTCAGGGAGGAGAACAAGAACCCAACAGTCCGTCAGACTATGACAGTAACTCTGACAGAGCTTCAAAAGGCAGTGATGAGGGACCCTGAAAGGACAACCATCTCAGCAGCACTCGAGTCTTTATGGTAGACTGGAAGCTTTATCTATTTAAAATGATGTTAATGTACAACATAAAGTGTGGAAAAAGTGACAGGGGTCTGAATATTTTCTGAAACCACGGTAAAAATGCTGTGTTAAGCCATTGATTTCATTTTCTCTCAGTCACATGAAGTGATAAGTGCTTCCCTTATAGCATTCTTCATCACCCTGCTGATTCATTCAAGCATTTTCACTTCCTAACAATTTTTTTTTTAGTTTTTTGTGTTTCTCTACATTCACTGACAACTTTGGCTTATACAGCCCATAATTTACTTTCATTCTTATGGATTTAAAAAAAGAAGAAGCAAATATAACATATTTGTGTATTGGGGTTGCCCAGAATAATTCCTGTATGTATACATTACAGTAAGTCCTCTTAAATGATAATGGCAGTGATATAGTTGTTATACACTCTGGCATCCAGCAGCCGCTCTTTGCTAATATGCCATATTTAATATTTGTTGGCCCTAATGTTATTAATACATTTATTTAGAGTAAGTAAGGACTGAAGTGAAAATGTTCCACCTTCTTATATTTTAGAAAATCATTGTGGTGTGAGCTCTGGTGTGATCATTTTTGATGCTTCTGCTGCTTAACCTCTTCATTTATCAATATCTGCTTCGGTTTATTTTGGATTCATTCATACTTTTTCCTGTGTATATATTCCCCTCCTTTTTTTTTTTCTTTCACCTTTGTTCTCCCAGTGTCTTTCTGCTGAGCTTGACTCCTCCAAGCATGATGTTGAAAATTTGTCCAAAAAACTGGAAAACCAGTGTCTCAGTCTGGAGAACATGTGTAAAGAAAGTGAGGATATTAAGACTGAGAAGGGCAAACTGGAGAAACAGCTTTCAGATGTGCAGACTAAGTTTTCTGCCCTTGAGAAAAGTCATAAGGAACTTTCAGTCCAGAATGAAGAACTGCTAATAACCAGAGATCAACTTTCAAAACATCAAAAGGAACTACTCTCCTGCAACAAGCATTCAGATGAAGAGAAGACTGCAATGAACAAGGAACTGGAAAAGTTCAAACACCTTCTTCAAGAAGTACAGACTGAAAACAAGGACCTGAAGCATAGTAAAGGTGAATGCGTGGCCCAATTTGAGGAGCTCCAAAAACAAAATGCAGAGAAGTCTGACTGTCTCCTCAAGCATCAGCAGGACATCCAGCAAATTGAGGCTAAAAAGAAGCAACTACTTGAGGATTTTGAAAATGTCTGCAAAGAGAAGAACCGGCTTGAGGAGGACCTCAATGAAAGCAAGATAAAGCTCACCTGTGAGAAAGATAATCTAATATTAGAGAGAGATGCTGCTAGAAATGCCAGAAAGTCTCTTGATGCTAAGAATGCGGAGTTGCAGGCGAAATTTAAATCCTTGAGCTTAGAAAAGGAAGATCTTACAATGAAGAATACCCAGCTTCAGGTCCTAGTGGAAACACTGACAAAAGAGAAAGGAGAGATGTCCTCTGAAATCAGCACTGCTGTGTTGGACAAGAAGAGCCTTGAGACGGTGAAGGAGGAGCTCCAGAATACGCTCGGTGTCACAAAGAAAGACTTGGAGAGCTACGTCCGGGAATGTGAAGAACTCAAAGCCTCAAAAATGAGTTTGGCCCAGATGCTGGAAGAGTTCAAGACGAGCAGTCAGGTGACTGATTCTGAAAGGCTTCACCTACTGCAGGAGAAAGAAGACTTACTCGCGATCCAAAGGAAAGCCTCTACTGAGAAAGAAGAGCTCCTCGGAGAGATACAAGAATTAAAAGAGAAGCTTCAGGTGTCGACAGAACAGCTGTTTCAATCTAATGAGAAATTTAAAGAAGCATTATCATCTTTTGAGCAAGAAAAGCAAGCGTTTCGCCTTCAGAGTTCTGAAACGGAGATGACTCGGCACACTTTACGGAAGGAAAAGATGAGCCTGGATTCAGCTTTAGAGCAGCAGAAAATGGATTACGAGCGTTTGGCAGGTGAGAAGGGAGAGTTAGAAGAGAAGCACACGAAGACGCTATCTGAGAAAAATGCTCTTTCTCTTGAACGAGATAAGCTAGCTAGTGATGTCCGAACAACTAAGGACCAGTTGGATAATTCCTCCAGAACTAATGGTGACCTTATTCAAGAGAAAATTCACTTAACAACAACGCTAGAGGAAACCAAACGCCAAAAAGACGAGGTTGAAGCGGAGATGACCTCTTTGAAACGAGAAAAGGCGGACCTGCAAAATAAACTGCAGACATATCACTCTGATATTGAAGCTCTTGAAAAGGGCAAAGCTGAACTTGTTGAAGACCAAAGTAAACTAAAAATGAATTTTGAGAAGGTTAATTTAGAGCTCATTCAGCAGGTGGATAACCTTACAAAAGATTATCAGGGTCTTCAGTCGTCACAGATTGAGGCTGACAAACGAGCACAGGCTTCGCAGAAAGAGAACCAGGTGCTGCTTCAGGAGATCCAAGAGTTAAAAAGTCAGATTAAATCGGTGTCAGAGTCCAAGCAACTTCTTGAGACCCAGCTACAGGCCGAATCCAGTGAACGGAATAAAGCAACATCTGACAAGGATGGTCTTTCCAAGCAAATTGAGGACCTGCAGAAAACATTGTCCAAAGTTACAAAAGAAAATAAAGAGATCTCCTCAAACCTTAAGAATGCTGATGAACAAAAGAAGTCATTCATGGTCCATGTGGAGGCTTTGAAAACACAACTGAACCAGCAAAAGCAAGAAAGTAGTCAGCTGACAGAAGATAAAGAACAGCTGCAATCTAAGCTTGAAGAGATGGGCAAACGGATGACCATCCTGACCACAGAGGAGGAGAGACTTTTAGCCTGCCAGTGTGAATTGGAGCAGGAGATTTCTTCTCTCCACGCAAACCAAGAAAATTGGCTTGCAGAACGGTCGAGGCTTCTTGAAGAGTCGGAGCGTTTGCAGACGAACCAGAAACGACTAGAGGTTGATGTCGAGGCCCTACAGACTGATAAAGAAATTTTGGAAAAGCAATACAAGGACGCTGTTGCAGAGGTCTCGGCTTCTGCCGTCGTGAAAGAAGAAATTTCCTTCAGCGTCTCGCATCTAACAGCCGAGAAGGAAACCCTGCAGATGGAGAGAGATGAAGCAGCCCAGCAAATCACGCAGCTCAAGTCGCAACTAAAACATGCCATTTCTAAGCAGCTTGAGGTATTTTTCCATCCAATAGTAATCACTGACTCACTCACCTTTTTAGAACGGCTGGGGCTATTGTCACCTTCTCACTGCATGCTTGCTGGTTTGTCTCCCTCTCCTTTTTTTACTTCCATGTCTAACTTTCACTTTCTATTTACTAACAGCTGTTTACTACCCTTAGCTCCCAGCCTTTGCCTGTGGGCTTATAACGTGATCTGATGTTAGGCAAAATTCTTCTGGCTTACATGACTATGTAGGTGTGAGGTGATCTTTAACACACTCAACCACCTGATGAGAATAAGTATCTGCACCGACTCTCCAGAAAGGAATATCATACATCTAAAAGAAACCGTTTCTAATCAGACTTATTACATAGGTAATTGGTTGTCGCTGTCCCGTTCTGAGGCCACAGGTTTTAGAGTCAGTGTTGTAGAGTGGATACTAAATATTTCCTCTTTAGTGTAGCATTTATGTTATTAATTGTCAACCAGACTGTACTTGGAAAATTGCAATGAACTGAGATTTGGAGAATTGTTTCTTATTTGGGAATAAAAATAGCTAACTCGTCAAGCATGCATTAAATGAAATTAAAAAGACTGTCAATTCAAATGGTCGTTTACGAATAGCTTCATCAAATGAACTGCACAAGTCTAATTCTGGTTGGTTGGTCATCAGACATTTGCGGCTCTTGATTTCAAACCACCGTTTTTAGTAAATCTCCTGCTTGTGCACCATTCAGGCTACAAAGACCTCTGGCAAGACTGCCGAGGCTCTCGAACAGCTGTCAAAAGAGAAAGCAGCTTTGATGCAGGAGAAGAACGAAGCCCAGTCTCAGCTGGAAGAGCTCCAGAGCTCCAAGCAGGAAGTGGAGACCGAGGTAAGTAAGAGAATGCAGCCTTTCAGGGTTGAAGTGGCTTTTCTCATCAAGCATTCTGTATATGTAAAAAGGAATGAAGTGAATATTTTTGCTATGCATGTCTTGTAGTTGTGAATACATCCACTGTTATTGTTATAGCTGGAAACACTGAAGAAAGAGAATTCCAAGTGTCAAGAAGATTTGAACGTGTCCAAAGAGCAGCTTTGCGCAGAAACTCAGCGAACCAAGAGTCTCTGCCAGGGAATGTGAGTACATCCTCAACTTTGTCTGTTACTGTCACAGAAATCAGTCGCGTTTCAGTGGTATGATACAATTAGCAGGTTGTAGTGACTCAGAAGACAAGCCTGTATCCTATATGATCTACATGAGTGGTCAGAATTTGACATTTTGTATTTATTCAGTGAGGAGCTTAAAGAAGCCGTTTCTGTGAAGTCGCAGTCCCTGCAGAAGATGCAAGATGAAAACAACAAGCTGACTCAGGAGCTTCATAACAAACACAAAGACCAGACTGATCTTGTGAAGGTAAAAGACCTTTGTTTTTGTTTTTTTTTCAACCCCAATTTTTTTTTTCCATAAATCTGCAAGAATCAGAACATTTTGTGACACTAATCCATTTTTAACTGTTATTACGCAGCTCAAGGACGAGCACGCAAAACTCGCAAAACAGCTGGAGGAGTTGAAGCAAATGTAAGAGAATAAACCATTTTGTGTTTCTGATATTCTCTGCAATTTGCATATTCACCATTACTTTGCGAGTGGTTTTTTTTTTAAGGCTGTTGTTAAAATAAGCACTCATTGTTTCATCTGCTTAACATTTGCTGATGGGCAATGCGTTTGTGATTAAGTGGATGGTGTATCATGCTGTTCTTTTCCTCTAAAGCCTGCCAAATAATGCTCTCAGGTAGTTCACACCTTTTTAATATTATGTCATGTCTGTCATAGTACAAATATATTGACCACATGTATGTAGGCAGATGATAGGAACACTTCTGGAAAACTTTTTAAGTCATTATACAAAAAGTATTTTTCATCTACATGCGTGCTTTCACTCGTAAGCATTATTATTATTATTATTATTTTTTTTACAATTAATTAATTTGATCATTAGATAAAGTGGTATTTGTCTTAGAGACCTGATGAGAATAGCTTTGTTAAAGAGGCTCAGTTTTTCTCTTCTTGGAGTGATTGTGTAGTGTACATCTGAGAGTTAGTTGGTATTGTGTGTTTAATAGCGAGAGGACCTTGAAGGAGCAGTTGAACAAGGAGAAGGCCGCCCTCCAACAGTCCATCCATAAAAACAGTGCCTTAATCTCAGAAAAGGACCAGCAGGTGGAAAACCTGAAGAGCGAGGTGAGAAACGAATGCGTGATCTTCCTGTTGTTGTCGTCGTCGGTTGATACGGAAAATTATTTGGCAAAACTGTAAAATGGGATTTGCACGAAATTAATTTAAGTCAAGAATTAAGAAGCATAAACTTTTACTCCTGGATTTTGTTCAATCTCAGGTCCAAACCTCATCACTTTGTTCAGTTGTGGCAGATTCTGAGCAACCACAAGAAACAACCTCACAGCCTCTAATAGGTTTTAAAAAGCTATTAAATCCCATATGTAGCTTTTAGCTTCATTTCCTTTTCAAAGATCGTAACCACATCAGTTATTAACAACAAATTCCAATGGATCTTCTAGGCATATTTCTTTCATTGTAAAGACTAACAGGATGTCAGCTATAGGTAAAAAAAAAAAAAAAAACTGATTTTGTACCACTTACATTTTCGAGTGACAGTTTACAAATGATCTTTGAAACTGCCTAAACCGAAAGTGAGATTGAAACCTCTGTTGCTGGTGCAAATCTAGTGACACATTGATAAAATATCCAGTATGCTTTTCATCCTCTAAAAACTTGTTTGGATCTTGCACATGTAGAAAACTGTGATCTCTCTGATCTAGACTTGTAGACTGAAGGACTGCTCAGACTGAATTTATGTTTGTATTCGCCTCTTTAGTAATGTGTTGTTCAGTAAGGAATTTCACTTAAACATTTTTTTTTTTTTTAAACTGAGTAATATTTTGTAGAAAGAATAAACAAAACAATATTTTTCATGAGGTGTTTTCTTCACAGCTGGCTGTCCTGCATGGGGAAGGTGCCTCAGTTAAGACACTGCAGGGTACAATTCAGGCCTTGGAGAAGGACAAAGCTAATCTACAAGAGTGCGTTCAGAGACTGGAGAAGGGCCTGGCTGCAGGGCCGGACACCATCAAGTCCTCGGGTAACCGCGCTTAATTCAGGACCACAGCTCACATTTCTGACAACACTAAGATCACTTCTACACGAGGTGAAAAACAAAAAGCAGATCATCTAGTTTGCTCCTGTTTTCCAGGTGATGCGGTTTTGGACCAGGATGAGGAGACTGCAGAGAGTCAGGTGTGTAAAGTTGCACTCATCCGGTATAATAACAGTCTGGATTGCCTCGATAGGTTGATTTTTGTTTGTTCTTTTTTTTTTTTTTTTTTTTTTTTTTTTTTTTTTTTTTTTTTTTTTACCATTTCTACATTCAGTGTAATGATGCTTTCCCATCCTGCCTATAAGACGTTCTGATTGGACAATAATAATAATTTTTAAAAAAAAGCCTCATTGCATTTAGACGTCATCGTAGTTTGGTGCAGTCCTATGGAAACAGTATTACTGGATGTTGTCTGTGAATGACTGTGCAAGCAACACGTGGTACTAAATGACATACGGAATATTATTTCCGTTTGTAGCAGTAGAATCTGAATCTTCCAGTTCACTGTTAACTCATGTAACTGATACAGTATAATGTTTTTACAGGGGTGAAATGGGCCTAAACAGAGTTGGACTTTTAATTAAAAGCTCATTGAGCTTCTGCCATCTCGGCTCTTACCGGGGGTGATTGATACAACTCAATCGGTGTCACACTTGTATGATCCCACCGCTGTGAGCAGATCGACCACAGTTGATGATGGGTGTGTCATCGGTGTTACAACTTTTATTCCCTCCTCTGTTTATTCTTAAACGTTATACTGTATTATCTGTCTGTGATGACTTGAGTGTGCTGTCTGGCAGAAGCTGGGCCTGAATTTGAATTTGAATTTTATTTTATTTTTTTCTTTCTTCCCCTTCTCTTTCTTAAATCCAAACTCGTCTCTTCTGCCCTGTCTCTGATGTTGGCAATGCTACCCCACCATCAGGCGGCGGTTTGTTAATGTTATTCATCAGCTTCACTTGTGCATGTTTGTCTGTCACTGTGGCTGTTGTTTCATCCAGTGGAATCACATTATAGTTGGTGTGAAACCACAAACTCTTCCAAAGAACAATCAATCTTGATTCATCAATTTAACTTTCAGTTATTATTCAGTTATGACAGATGTTCAGTACACATTGTTACAGATTCCTTTGCTCAATGAGATAGTCATCGCAAGTAGGTATTTTACTGACGCTCGCTGTGACTCATTCCAAGCTTTGACTTTCTTTTGTTTGACAACTCAGTGGCAATTCCCCACCGTTAATCAAGATTAGGCAAATATTTGGGGGGGGATATGGTGAAACACAGTTACTACTATCTTAACATTATCACAGTTACGGTCATAGGAGGCAAAGCCATGGTGCATAACACAATGAATAAACTTGAAAGGAAGACACTGTAACAATTTTTAAATAACTATCACGTAAGAAAATGTTTTGAAGGATAATATATGGTGATTTACCAGGAGAAGCATCAACGCTACTGTTGTGTATCTTCTTTTCAGATCGAGTTCCTGAATTCAGTCATCGTTGACCTCCAGAGGAAAAACAAGGAACTAAAGGACAAACTGGAGAAAATGGCAGCTGCTGCTCTGAATGGGAATAATCCAAGTGAGCTGGATAACTATGACAAGTAAGTCTTATTCAGAGCAGACTTCTTTTTTTTTTTTTCTTCTTTTTTTTTTTCTAGGACCTGTAACAATGCAGTATTTCAGCACTACTCAATTTGTTTTTCTCTGCAGCCACGATAAGCAGCCCACGAAGAAGAAAGCTCCCCCAAGGCTGTTCTGTGACATCTGCGATTGCTTTGATCTCCATGACACCGAGGACTGTCCCACACAAATGCAGATGCCCGACTCCCCACCACACACCACCTACCACGGCAATAAGGGTGAACAACGGCCCTACTGCGACATCTGTGAGGTCTTTGGCCACTGGAGCGAATCCTGTAACGATGACCAGACCTTTTAAAGCCTTTTTAAGCCCTCATTCGCACAATCACTATATTTGCACATCATTTTAGATTAATGCTGTGCTTTCGGGGTCTTAGTTTGTGTGTTGTGTGTGTGCATTTTGTCTGCTTGTTTTTGCCAAGCATCTTTGTTGTCCACGCCAGCCCTTAAGCGCTCTTATGGGAGTTTATTCTCCTCAGAATCTCCTTCCAAAAAAATTCACGCATCCAGAAAAATCCTATACTGGAGTCGAAAGTTTTTGTGTAACTGTAAATGACTTTGGAGGAAACGTGTTCGATATCTTGGGTTTGTGTGAGTGAGAGGGTTTTGTAGGTGGATGTATTATTCTGGGAGAATGTGTTCTTCAGACTATTTAATTTATCAGTATCCTACCATTGTTTGCACAGCTTGTCAGTGGGTGACAAAGATAATATAGTATCATAAAAAGTGTTTATTTGAAACTGTACATTACTTCATTGAAAAACAAATATCAGTTTGCGCAAAACTTGGTGAGCTATAGTCTATTTTTTTATGCCTGGAAATACTATGTACTCTTTAAAGATTTGATAGTGTGTGTGTAATTTTGTGACGGGGAGAGATTTGCGCACTCTCGTCTGGAGTGGAGCAGCGAAACCCAGTACCGTTTGGCTTTAATCTGAACTTTTTTTATGATCTTCATGGAGGGACCGCTGGAGGATTAGTAAAAGAGAAGCAGTTCATCTGAAAGCCCTCGGTTCCAGTAAAATGGCCTTTCCAAAAAAGTTTCTCGGCAACTAAAAGATCATTTCTTTCTGAAACAGTGAAATACTTCGGCATTTCTTTAAACATGTTTTGAATATCTGTATGAAAATAAATAAAATTTATGAATAAATGAAATATAATCTGTGTTGATTGTGCACAATGGTTTCACAACAGTCTGTTGCTGCTTGCTCCATGTTACCTGCATTCACCGTCATGCACGGTGATCCCAATACACTAAATGTGTTATTTAGTGTATAGTATTCTATACAAAGATCCAGAAACCAATAGTTATCAATACCAATCAGTATGTCCAGTACCCCTACTGCATCTGCCACCATTTGTCAGTCATTTTGTAGTAATTTGAGTCATTTGATTGAAAATTGTCAATTTGCGTAAAAATTGGTGCGCTGTATTTTTTTTGTGTGCCTTTTTTAATGCCGGGTACGATCACAGGTTGTGATGTGGAGACTTTGCTTGCTTTCGTCCGGAGTGGAGCTGCGAAACCCAACGCCATCTGGCTTCGACAGCAACTAGACACAAAATTATCTTAAAAACATGCAGCATGTATTACAGTTGTTCAGCCCTGGTATGAAGAAGGAAAACATTTATTGTCGATTTACCTATGTCACACATTTTGAAACAAGTTTGCAGTCAGTCAAATTACCCCAAACTAATTTGGTGGCTCATTCACAGTCGAGTTGGAGATATTCATAATGTTCAGGTTAAGCAAAGTGACATAAACTCTGTCAAAAACTTTAAAACATATTTTAGATTTGAATGCACAAATTAATTAAGTTGGGTTTTATGTTTAGGTAACACTTTTATTTAAAGTGTTATCTATGTAATCTAATTATTACCAATAAGCATAATTATCACCAATAAGCAGTAAATAGACATTTAATAAGTGCTTTATAACACTATAATGCAGTAGTGAGGAGCTATTAAAATGCCTTTATCATTGTGATACCAGATTTGTTAAAAACAATTATTACTTTAAATACTAAATTGGGGGGGGGGCTCAAAATAAAGTGTTACCCGTGTTAGCACATCTTGTTGCAGCTCTCATCATAAAGTAGCTCCAAAGTAGTTTTAGCAGGTCATTTTTGGACAGTTTTACAGCTGGTTTACAACATAGTTTCCATGTGGTAAAAACATATCCGTCGATATTGTCATTTCCCAGTTTGGCCCCTCTTTTATATGTCGTATGGAGATCACATGTAATGTGAATGAAACTAGTTTAACATGATAATAACTTGCTTTTTTAGGTTATAAATCTAATCAGGGAAATGCACTTTTTGCACTTTTCAGGTATTTTGGCTGGAAATGGAAAGCAGTACAGCTTGATTACGGTCTACTTTTTAGGAGGCAATAACCGAAACAAACGTAGAATAATGACAGATTTAATATGCCATTAGACTCAATAATATGTTTTCAGTCAGCATTAAAGAACAGAGTTTTTTGTTTTGTTTTGTTTGATGGGTACATTAAGATTAAAACACTGGTTTAGCCTGAGTTGAAGGTTAGCCTTAAAAACCAACATTGCCAAAATTAGTTTGGCCTCACAGAAGGTTAAACTGAAAATAAACCTAATTTACAAAATAAACCTAGGTAAAAAACAGGTTCTGTGCTTTAGGAGGTTGGTGTGGGAGGAAGAGGTTGGTGAGCTTCAGATGCAGACTGCCATTTCTCCAGCTCCACACTCAGCTCTACAGTCACTGGTTCCAGCTGGACAGGCGCAGAGTCGTCTGCATGGACGTCCTCGTTACATCCCTTATCTTCCTTTCCTTTGCCTGCAGAGAGCATCATCAAGCAGGAATCAGGCAATTCAACAGACTGAAAAGAAGAGTTTACTGACTAATACATCACAGCACATAAAACAATTTTTTTTTTTTAGCTGACTTGTTTAATTCTCTTCAACCTAACTAACCTTAAAATGCTATAGTATTTATCCATAGCTGTTTTGTGGTGCTTTTGTCAGATATATTTTATAGTGTTTATTTGTGTCAAAGCTATTCTTTCCAAATAGCCTCCTCAAAACTCAATTGTGCCATTTGAGAGGTTTTCTGAGACTCTTATCCAGATGATTCAACCTTTTAAAGATGCTGTGTTCTTCTGTCCTGTATCACTGCCTCCCTTCTGTTTGGATACCTTCTCCTTCTTCTTGTCCTCTTTGATTTTCTTTCCCAGGTCCTAAAGATGTGTGAAAAACACATGAAATAAGCCCCCATGTCAAAATGACAAAATACATAATCCTGTTGAATGCGCCCATTGTTGCAAGTTTCTGTTCCTTTTATAGTGAATATCACTCTTTTGGACACCATAAACCCTATTTCAGTGTTTCCTGTTTTAAACCTGTGTGGTTTCAGTATCAGTATCATCAAGTATCCATCCCAAGTAAGTGGAGTAGAAAATGGCCAGAATATCTCAGCTATGGCTTGGCTGTATAGACTCCTGTATATCCTGTATACTTGCCTTTTGAAGTGTCTGTGCAGCTTCCACCTCACAGTCTGTGTGCAGGGCACCAAAGTCACAGAGGACATTGACCTTCTGACCCCCACTAACCAGGCTTTGCAGGGGGATGTGTGCAGAGCCCAGGATCGTTCTGATGGGGGCATCTTGGACCAGCTCTGGCAGAGATTTTTTCTTTTTGTTTTTAGACTTGTCTTTGGTGGAGCCAGACTTGACTGGAGGCTAAAGAAGATACCAACAACATTGAATTATGTTCAGATGCTCTTCTGTCTCATTTTGTCTGCCCAAACTAAATATTTCAAAGATGTCCTCTCGGTTATTATGTTTCTGTTGAACCCTCCTCCAGCTTCAGAAAAAAAAGAAACTGCAGTAGCAAACTAATAATCTGTTAGAATGATATATCATTATCAAACTAGTATTAATTGTGCTCTTAAATTTAACATTAAAATTCTAATAGAACTTATATTGTGCGTCATTGGTGTACACATACACTGTTGTCTTCTGCAAAGTGTGCCTTTAACAAACATGGCATATGTGAAAATTGGTTTTATGATCTGTTCAGATAGACCTTTGGATAAATTCCATGAATGACCTGGAGCCTGAAGACTTGCCTCGACCTTTAAAGGTAAACATCAGTATTTCTGGATATAGTGTTTTAGCAGATCAGTTGCCATGACAAAACAGATTTCAAACATCTTACTCTTTTGTGAATAACCAGACCAGAGTTTTCCTGAATCGACAGGACTATTAACTTTTTGATCTGTTTACAGTTTGTGATTCTTTGGTAATCAGATTATAAACTCACTTCTTTCCCCTTCCCGCCTTTTTTCTCTTTTACAGCTTGGCTGGGTTTGGCCACCAGAACGTCTTCAGAGGCTGCAGGCCACGACAGGATCTGAGACATCAAATGCCAAAAACAAAAACAAAAAAAGGGTTTTCACACATTTTAAATCTAAATATGCAACTCACTCAAACTTTATTCCCTGTATGTAACAGTGAGATAGTACAGACAGGGACTGGACCCAAATGCATGACTAAAAGGCCAAAGGGGATTCATTTTTACTGAGAGTAGCACAAAGAAAACAATAAAGCAGTGGATAACGGGGATAAAACAACAACAAAAAAATCCTTAAAAAAGTAAGTCAACAAATCATGCTAAGGTACAATGTTACACATAAACAGAACCTAAAGATAAGTTGTGAGGACATACTGGGAAAACACTGGGAATGACACCTGGACCGATGAGACAATGAAGTGGCAAAGTCTAACAGAAGCATGCTGACTATTTACACAAGAATGCAGGAAGACAATTAGGCACAGGTGGAAAGTAGGTAATCATACATGAGGGCAGGAAGTCAGTGTGAGAAACCAAACCAAAACAGGAAACAAAGTAAGCTGACAGAGAACATTATAACAGGGTGCCTGTTGTGACACTGTACCTTCTCCTCCTCGAGCTGAACACAAGAACCTTGATTGAGAAATTTCTTGAAGCCTCCCAGTGTACTAACAATGTACGTTTGTGTGTCGCTGAAGTTCATGCACTCTGACCATGTCAGCTTCAATGTGCTGTTTCTTGAAACTGTAGGAAATAAGTCAAATATCCACAGTTGTTATTGCATGGACAAAAGTAAAATTTAAACTCACAAAAAAAAAATGTCATGCAGGCTTTTGCTGAGTCAGGGGGCATGAGTTTAAATACACACAAAAAAACCAGAGATTGCGTGGCGAGTTAATGTTAAGGAAAGGGTTTGACACAGGAACATGTCTGATAAGCGATCAACCTCATCCAGTTATAGGGTGTGCACAACTCTCCACTGGCTGTTGTGACTGTATGTTTCTCTGAAGGCACTTGCCTGAATTCCACAGAAACCTCCGAGTTGTACAGAATACATTACGTAGTTAGATTATTCTAAACAGCAAACTGGCATTACTTCACTGCAATGACTGCTCGTTGGTTTTTATCTGTCTTTATAAACAGCTGCTCCAGCTCTCTCCATGACTGGTTGCGCAGTAGCCTGTTTGCTTGTCGGCCTGAAATTTGTGGCAGTCAAATGAAATACGTGTTATTACCACAAGGTATATCATGGCAGGCGTCCTCAGTGTTATCGACCAGGACTCCGTTGTCTGATTTGGATGTTTCTCTTTCACAGGTCCTGTTTGGTTGTGGATCAGTATTACCTGAGCCATCTTCCGTCACATGTGCTGTGGATGCTGTGCCAAGTTTAGCCTCGCTGTCAAGTTTCTGTGAACAACACCACAAAAAGATGCAGACGTAAACATAAATATGTTTGTTAAATAGGTTAATTTCTGTGTTTATTCCAATTCTGAACTCCACATTTATCACAGTGCTGTGTTTAATAATTGGATTAACTTTGCAGGCATTCAAGGCAAATGTGCACATCATACAAAGACAGATGCTAAACTGTATTTTGTTGCACTTATTGAGTCCAATGACAATTAAGTTTATTTTCATCTACATCAGTGTGTGTGACATCAGGCCTTTTCATACCACCATACTTCGCACCTCTTATGCACATGCTTCTATGTACATTTAACAAGTTTGAAGTCCAAGAAAACAAGGGAACAAGATGGCCCAACCTTACAGGCAACAAAACTCAGCCCTGTCAAAATTACTTCTAAAGTTCATTTACAAATAATATGAGACTTCGAACAAGTGGATATTTTCCAAACCTTTTTCCACACTTTCTTATTTTTTATACTTTCTTTTTTGACCAAAATCCCCCCACTTTATTTCCTCTGAGGAGGTGCGAATGGAATTTGTAACTTGCTTTGGGAAGCGATCTCTTTGCAGCCAGTATGAACAAAGAAATAATGATGGTACCAAATTACTTTTCAGACAGACTTTTTTGAAAATGTTAACTTCTTTTTACATGTGACAGTAATATTTTGTGACAATGGAAATGTGAAAAAATGACTACAAACTGAAATCCCATAACATGTCAGAATCAATTAAAAAAAAAAAAAAAAAAAAAAGAGGTCAAAAACAGATTTGCTTTGACTTCAGCCTTTAAATGTGACATTCTGGATCCTGTCAAATGTACAGATATGTAAAGAGACTGAAAAGTGTGGGAAGAATACGTCACCTGGTTAACAGGTGTTTGAACGAAGTCATAAGTGATAAAATAGCGGAAGGTAACAACAGGGAAGTCTTGAGCGTTTTCATCCACGCTCATCATTGGGTCTGGGATTCCCCTCATCCGGCCCACGCTCACTGTGGCTGATGCAATGTCGACTGTCAGATCTGTCCAAAAGAAATTGATACTGATGTTATTAAGTGTAAGCACGCTCTTCATACGGATTCAATTTCACTGTCCTATATTTACAAAATCAAAACTAGAAACAGGAGCCCACTTTTTTTTTTTAAATTTTAGATATTGATGTCTCATACATGGAAGTCTCACCACTCATCTTGGCCAAGTCCCTGAAATTATGTCTTTCCTCTGGCGAGACCCACGAGCCATCTAGATAACAGAGCTGTGGGAGACTGTCCACAGTGAAGCCCGGATAGGAGGGCGCAAGGGTGAAAGGGTTTCCCTCCAGCACCAGCGTCTTGAGGCATGGCAGGGTGCTCAACGCACTCAACAAAGCCTGCTGGTCCTGAAACTCACAGTCACTTAGGTCCAGACACACCAGCTGTGGCCTGAAGTCAGACAGAGTCATTGGTTTAACAGGACAGCAGTGTGATGTACGGAGAGACTGCAGGACAACTTCTGATGCGAGAGTGAAGATAAAGAGGAAAGATTCCTACTTTGTCTGGGAATTATCTGTAATTTATTATTACTATGGTGGTTCAGTATTATTATTTGCATTATTATTCACAAAAACCTTGATAACGTCACTATAATCAATCAAATAAGAATAAAGCTGCTTTTCATTCATTATCTATTTAATACACAAGGATAATATATTTAATGCACAAGGAATATTATTCAAAGGGCACTCAGCAATTAAGTATTACACACAAAACAAATTTACTGTAATATACAAAGTTCAATATCAAAGCAGCAGTGTGTCACAATCTCCAAAAATGCTGCATTTCCCATAATGCAACTCAGTGTCTTTATTTAGACGACTGCTGGCTCTAAAATGCCAACGTTACCTGCAGGCATAGTGAGACTTTTTTTTTAGAAATAAATTGTATGGTAAAAACGGATCCTGAAACACAAACTGTAGACTCAGTCCAGACAAAATATTTTTCCATCTATAATTAATTCAACTGGCCAGTAATATCTTGTTCATTTTATTCTCTAGTTATTCACAAACTGTTGTATGCGCCACAGTTTCTGCACATGAAGATCCAAAAACTGTTGACTCAAGGAATTAATTCTGATGGAGAAAGAAATTAAACATTGAATTTAATTTGCGGCCCAGTGCCGTACAAGACATTATACAGGATGTGTACTCCTCAGGGGGAGTAAACTTTAGTTCATGTGACAAATTTGTGAAATGTTTTAAAGCAACCCGTTGCTTCTACTGACATTACACGGAGATGTGGTTTTGTATTAGGTGTGATCAAAAGATTTTCTACTTAAAACGCCTTCTGCAGTCATGACTGTGTCATCGCCGACTAACGACAGTGTTTCCATTGTCACCACTGAAAAGTGGAAAACTGTGTAAAATCAATCACAGGTGTCACAGATAGAAAAATCTACAAAGACACATCCTGGCACCATGTCATCCCATTCTCATTTTACAATTATACTTGAGTTATAATTTGGCCTAGTTTTGCTATACCTCTTTAAAACTCAGACAGCTTCCTGTGCGTTTGTGTGTGTGTGTGTGTGTGTGTGTGTGTGTGTGTGTGTGTGTGTGTGTGTGTGTGTGTGTGTGTGTGTGTGTGTGTGTGTGTGTGTGTGTGTGTGTGGGTGTGGGTGTGTGTGTGTGTGTGTGTCTGTGTGAACGTGAACCAACCAATGTCTTCCTGTAAGATAAGAGATGTCTTCATTGGAACCCAGATTGTTTAAGCTGAGGCCGAGGTACTGGAGGTGAGGAGGCGAACGGTCGGTGAGGAAGTTTAAAGAAGACAGCCGGTTTGCACGTAGCTCCAAAATCTTTGGGGTGATGAGATTTACAATCAGTTAATCATCATTGCATCACACAATTACATCAGCTACACTTTGAACTATGAGATCAAACTTTAATGCTTGCGTCAGAAGCAATGTCACGGCACGTGCTTCACCCTTAATGTGCTGGTAAAGCAGGACAAGTTTTTCACTCATGACATGACACAACATGTTTGCCACAGAAACTGTTACAATTTCTGACGTGACAAACTGCAGAGAGCTGCTGCAGCACTGTGACTCACCTTCAAAGTGCTGGGAAGGTTCTTCACAGGGATTTCTGAGATGTTGTTGGCACTCAGCACCAGCTCCTCCAGCTTTGAGAACTTCAACAGGCCGTCGTCAATGACTGATACCTGAACACAACACAGACAAAACATCCAGTACACCTTTTATAATTGTGTACAAGCATCACCAACCGAAAGTCTTGTTCGACACCATCACCATTGTTACTCCCGCACCTCCTGATGTCCCCATTTACTCAAACAACGACTTCAATCGTTTTCTCTCTTTCTTTGTGGACAAAATAAGAGATGTCAGGGTTAGTATCATCCCCTCGTTCACTCCCTGCTATCTCCTTCCAACTCAACCGCCAACTTTAGAGTTTTTTGCTCCTACTTCCTTGCAAGACCTCATCGACCCGCTGAGCACAAAACTAAAGGTGATCTCTTTTGAAATGGTTGCTCCAACTCTGTGAAACGCTTTCCCCTCGATCTACGTTTGGCAGCGTCTGTTGACGACTTCAAAAAATGTCTTAAGACATATCTTCAGACTGGCCTTTGTCTCACCTCATGATATCTAGTGCTTGTATTTCAGTGGTCTGTTGTTGTGTACTGTAATTGTAGGTTGCTTTTAATATTGTTGTATTCTGCTGTTATTTCTGTTGTGGAGCACTTTGTGACTTTGTGTGTGAAAGGTACTATATTAAATAAACTACTACAGCATTTGAATGTTGGACAGAATATCAGCATACTTACGCCCTTGTCCACGATACGAAGTGTGGTAAAGTAATTGAAGTCTGTGTGCAGGCGTTCAGGCGAGAGCACAGCCAGCTGTCTCAGGGACAAAGCTTGAGGACTCCATGATTCCTCTTGCCACCACGGAGAGTGAGGGCAGTTCAGCAGATCCAGGAGGGCATCTGTCGACTCCGTCTCTGCTCTCTCTGCACCGTCTTTGGTCTTCCTCTGACAACCAAATCTCCATGTTTGTTAGTGTTTAATACAACAAGCAAGCCACCATATGCAATGATGAGAGTGCTTTAAACTACTCCACAGTCGAAAAACCACTGGAGCCAATGCAAACTCACCCAGCTGCTCCCTCCACAGGGAAAGTCTTTCAGACACAGGCGGCGAATCTGCTTCTCTAACACAGCAGAGAGTGTGTTTGAGCTCATGACGGCCTGTATGACTTTATATATTTGATATATTGCGAGAAACACTAGTTTGTAAGTCATTGAACGCATGGTCAGCTTAGCTTTGACCTGTCTGTAAGAGTAAAAGCCTCTGGTGTTTGTTTACAAAGGGTTGCCTGGCAACAGCTGTGGCTCAGTCCAGGAACCCTGCATCAAGTCAGGACTTCTATGTCTGTGAAGCAGTGAAAACACGAGGAGGGTATATCACACAAACGATTCTGAAGTCCTGTCTCCTGTGCTTAGTAACTGTTAAAAAATCAAAGTACTGCAGGAAATAATAAATAGAGGACAGATCCGGTTTTTTAAATAGTACATTTCTTCTGGCATATTATGGCTCAAAATGTTTAATTTCACTGTTGACAGCACAATGACATATGTAAACCTAATATACGTATACCTAACCTAACCTAACCTAATGTAAGGGTACCTGGCTGGGACATGTAATGGCACTAAATCAATGTTTTTAGTCACAGCTGTTTTTTTCCTGCTATGGCAAAGTAAATTTCTGAATTTCAAATTGTTTTTACCTTAAATCTGGCATAAGTCTATGATTCATCAACCACCTCTGCAACTCTATAATAACTGATACTCTCGATTAAACAGAAAAAGGCATTCAACTTATTGTAAAACAAAGCTAAGCTGTGTTAAGAGCTTTGTGTGGCTGTATTCAGGCAGCGGGGCAGCAGGGCTTGAGCTAAATGCTAATATGAGAATGCCAAAGGGCTCACAATGACATTACATACTGATATTGATCAGGAATACCATGTTTCATTAGTCGCATCTGCAACAGAGCTGAAGCTGATGGGAATGACATTCGCTTTGCAGGTATTTGGTCATAGGTACACGACAAAGTGAAATTTTGAATGATGGTGGCACTAGATGAAGAATCATCAAGATGATCATAGTTCATCATAGGTGGGGGAACATAAGCGTCTGTATTAAATTCCATAGCAATCCATCTCATATTTGTTGAGATAATTCACTAAAAGTCAGAAATATCGACTCATATGGTGATACAATAATTAACATCCTGCCATTCTTCAAACCATGCTAATGTCGAAGTCATGTTGAAAAGTTGAGAGTAATTACAATGTCAGTCCTGTGCACATTTTTGGGGGAATTATCAGGGCTGATTTAATCATTGAGTTAATCATTGAATCTTTTTGCCATCAGTCATTTCAAGATGATGCTCTTCCATGGTGTGACACAGGAAGAAGTGTGAAGATGGAGGTAGAGATAAAGAAACCACTAGATTTGATTTTTCATTAAGATTGTCATGGGTCCACGGAAACAGAAGTCATTGTAGAGCACAGTAGGAAATAGGCAAACCTGGTGTTATATCCCTCAAACAATAGAACTGGATTAGGCCCATCTGTGCCCATACAGAAGTCTCTGCGCATCAGAGCAAAGATAACTTTTCTTTTCTTTTAAAAGTCTTTACATTAAAGTTATATGAAATATTTTGAAAGAGGAAAGAAATGTGATTCAGACAGAATTTACAAGAGATAAACCCACAGTTGACATTATACGCTCTTAAGATTTAATGGCAGATCAGAACAATAATTTCTACAACCCCTTCGCAATCTGTTGGGTTGTCTGGGATTAAAATTCATTGACAAACAGAAATGACTGACAATTGAATTTTTTTTCCAATTCGACCAGCGAGCATGAGATGTCTTAGATAACTCTGCATCAGTTTGCATGGTCTACCCACATGACACAGTTGTAGTAAATGCTGCCCCACAATTGCAAAATAGAAACATATACAAGATTTTTCACATGATAACGCAACAAAGACGTCATCTATTTATTGATGGCAAGCAAAAGAAAACTCCCATGTCACGATATATAAACCCAGTGTGTGCCAGTTTAGGAGCAATAACTCAACAGCAAACAGAAACAAAATCACACCATGCATCTGGGTAAAGGTAAGTAACGATTCAGGAGTATAATTTTTTTTCTGCAAAAAGGTAGAAAATTAAAAATGTGTCAAAGTCACTTTAGGATTATAGTTATACTTATACTGGCTGTCTGATTGCTGAATACTGAAAGTGTGATGGCAAGCTGTCCATTGTCTAAAATGAGCTTTAAAGCACTGTCCCCTGACAGTCTATTATTTTCTCAGTATAATATTGACTTGTGACCATGATGTTGATTCCACTTGCTTCCGGTTGACTCACTATGCAGATGACAGCAGCATATTTTCTGGTTCATAACTGCTTGCAGAGCTCCTGCTGCTTGCCTGCATCGCGCTGATGCACATCTCTACAGCCTCCAGAGCAACTGAATTAAGGAAGCTTGAGGACAATATGAAAAGCTTGAAGTTACCATTGTGTACTTTAATGAAGGCGGAACTGAAATATGTAAGTACATTTGTCACACAAAATAGTCTCAGACACTGAACAACGTAGTTCTGATTTCACAACTCCATTTCATACTTTCATTTCATATGATTTTTTTCCATCATCACCTTTGTGATAATGGCTCTCACTTTCTCTACAGAAAGAACATCTATGTAGGGTGAAAAGTACTGTAGAGTCCCTGAAAGGAATTACTTTACCAGTGGGAAACACCACAGAAGAGATCCAAAACTCCACCTGTGCCATCAATGAGTACCTAAAAAAACTGCCATCAATCATCAAGAATCTGACCATGGAGAACAAAAAGGACTTCAGGGACGACATCATCAAGGACATTGAAGGGTTTCATAATCACTTCAACCGAGCCCTTGAAGAGACAATAGCTGCCGGCCAAAAATGCCATGTACGTGTAACACCTTCAGATTTTTACATTAAGAAAAAATTTGGCCTGCATATCATTCAGCATACCAGGAAATGGGTGGAGAGATTCACCAACATGACAACCTCCTGTCTAAAGTGTTGTCTATCACTAACGTGTTGTCTAACACTTTAGACAACAGTGTATTTATTTGCTTATCTGTCTGTGAGGCAAGATTTATGTATTTATTAATATTTAACAGCCACTGTGTATTTATTTATTCTTAAAAATGTCTCCCACAATTTGTGTCAGCTGTGTGCTGCTCCATTCAGACTGGATGCTGCAGCCGACT
This sequence comes from Brachyistius frenatus, assembly GCF_029030835.1. Classification (NCBI taxonomy): domain Eukaryota; kingdom Metazoa; phylum Chordata; class Actinopteri; family Embiotocidae; genus Brachyistius; species Brachyistius frenatus. The sequence goes on from NW_027210629.1 coordinate 85,614, forward strand.
ACATGCATGGTTTAAATATACATTTGCAATAGTAAAGTGTTCAAATAAAACCATGCTTCTTTTGTTTTAAACCTGTTATTTTATAGCAAAAAAACAATGTGAGGGTTCTTTATTTCATAAGTACAACTTGCAACACTTACAATTAGTAAATGCATTTTTTAACACCACTAAATGCCTAATAGCAGCACTAACTCTACACTGTGTGCACAATTATTAGGCAAGTTGTATTTTTGAGGATTAATTTTATTATTGAACAACTTCAGTGCTCCCGGTCAATCCAAAATGTTAATAAACCTCAAACCTGAATATTTAAGAAAGTAAAAGTGAGGTTTTGGCTTTCTTAGGAGAATATCTATGTGTGCACAATTATTGGGCAACTATTAGTGTGCAGAATTATTATGCAACTAAATAAAAAATGAAAATTTTCCCATCTCACCTGTTTATTTTCAACTGTTAAAGTGAGAATAATAAACAAACAACTCAAAATTTACAAATAAACATTTCTGACATTTCAACAACAACAACAAAAATCAGTGACCAATATAGACACCCTTCTTTTCAATAACAGTAATAAGACTTCCATTCATGGATTCTGTCAGTTTCTTGATCTGTTGATGATCAACTCTTTGTGCAGCAGCAACCACAGCCTCCCAGACACTGTTCAGAGAGGTGGACTGTTTTCCTTCACCGTAAATCTCCCATTTAAGAAGGGCCCACAAGTTCTCAATAGGGTTTAGGTCAGGTGAGGAAGGGGGCCATGTCATTATTCTTTCATCTTTAAGGCCTTTACTGGCTACCCATGCAGTGGAGTACTTCGATGCATGCGATGGAGCGTTGTCCTGCATAAAAATCATGGTCTTCTTGAAAGATGCAGACTTTTTCCTGAACCACTGCTTGAAGAAAGTGTCTTCTAAAAACTGTCAGTAGGTTTGGGAGTGGATTTTGAGTCCATCTTCAACCTGAAAAGGTCCAACTAGCTCATCTTTAATAATACCAGCCCACACCAGTACCCCACCTCCACCTTGCTGGCGCCTGAGTGGAAGTGGAGCTCTGTGCCCGTTACTGATCCGGCCACAGGCCCGTCCATCTGGTTCGTCAAGAGACACTCTCATCTCATCAGTCCATAGAACCTTTGAGAAATCTCTCCAGATATTTCTTGGCCCAGTCTTGACATTTCAACTTATGTGTCTTGTTCAGTAGTGATCGGGTTTCAGCCTTCCTTACCTTGGCTATGTCTCTGAGCACTGAACACCTTGTACTTCTGGGCACTCCAGGTAGGTTGCAGTTCTGGAATATGAGCACTGGAGGATAATGGGTTCCTGGTAGCTTCACGTTTGATTCTTCTCAAATCTTTGGCAGTTCTTTTGCGTCTTTTTTTCCCAACACGTTTCTTGCGACCCTGTTGACTATTTACAACAAAACGTTTGATGGTTCTGTGATCACGCCCCGATATCTTAGAAATTTCAAGAGTGCTGCATCCCTCTGAAAGACTTTTTACAATTTTTGACTTTTCAGAGTCAGAGCCAAAAAAAAGATTTAATCTCTTTTTTGGCCCATTTTGCCTGAGGAAAAGAAGCTACCTAATAATTATGCACACCTTGATATAGGGTGTTGATCTAACTAGGCCACACCCTCATATATACACATCACCTGATATGCTTAAATCCAATAGGCATTCAAGTTTATACAGCTTGGGGTTGGAAAATATGCATAAAAATGATGATATGGTCAAAATTCGCACCTGCCTAATAATTGTGCACACAGTGTAATCTTAGCCTTATAACCAAGTTTTAATCTTTAAACAGTGATTTAAAAGATCCTTTCAAAGACAGCAAACTCAACAAAGACATGTGCAATTTAGTAAGTATAGAAAAATAAATAAAATATTAGATACACAGAGGTACAAATCCTCTTGGTTTGGGATGTAGAATTCAACAGGATTTTTTTTAATGATTTTTAACAAGTGGAGGATTTGTATAGATGGGTGATTTATGTAACACCTGAGTGTCTCCAAATTTTTAAAGCGAATCGTATGCCATTATTTGCTCAAATTAAATGGGATCAAAAGTCACTCATTGTGTTCTGGCTCCCCATAGTTTCCTTTCCCAGTCTTATTTGTTTGCTGTAGACAATGCAGGGTTTGGACTGCGGTTGGGCAGATCCAGCACCCCCAATACGAGAGATGAACTGTCCATTAACTCAACAGCAAACAGAAACAAACCCACACCATGGATCTGGGTAAAGGTAAGTCTGCATTTTAGTAAGTATAGAAAAATAAATAAAATATTAGATATACAGAGGTACAAATCCTCTTGGTTTGGGATGTACAATTCAACAGGATTTTGTATGATTTTTGACAAGTGATTTATTCACTTGAACTTCAAGTTTGCCAAATAGAACAGTTGACAGGCAAGCTACAAGTGCTAGGCAACTTTATCCAGCCACGTGAAGTGACGCTACTTCTTTACCAGTCATAAATCAAGAGCTGATGCAACCGTGCTTGTCATTACATAGTGATGTTTAAAGTAGAAACTTCAGAGATTGCTTTTAGCCTGTGTTTATTATTGACTGCGAGCATAATACTGTTATCCTAGCTGTTAATGTTGTCATTAATGCCAATGAATTACTTTTAAATTAAACTATTTTTCATTTACCAAAGGCAAATGTTTTTGCTTGGAAATATTTCTGTATCTTGAAAGTAGAAAACAAACAAACATTCAGTCACTCCTGCTTATTTAGTAGTAGTAGGATATTTCTCCACAAGGGGATGCTATTTGCACACAGGTTATGTACATCATGCAGATTGGAAACTGCCATGAACTCTCACCAGCAAGTGTGATGTTTATGCAGTCACATTTTTCTAAACATTTTATGACCAAAATATGTATCATTTAATACATGAGTTCGTCCAGCTGACCATGTTCGTCTAACAAAGAAATGACTTATTATTAGATATCGCCCTGGCCATGGGGGAGAGCTAGAAAAAAACCCTGTTTTGTTATTAATGATATAGATTTGCGCATGTGTGAAAATTAAGTAGTTTGTCAAAAGTGGGAAACAAAACAACAACAACAAAGAAGGGACCACTTGAGGTTCTGCATTTTTAATTTCCAAAATGTGAATGTTGTGGCCGGGGGGCACTGACTGGGCCGTAGATGTTGACCATGGCAAATGATACTTATGAAATGAAAAAACAATGGGGTAAAGTACACAAATATTTACAAAAAACAGCATTTATCCATATGTATAAAAGCTGCCCTACGGAAAAGTGACGTTGAGCAATGCTGGGCATCCTTCTTTGAGTGTACATGTATTTGCTCCTTCTTGCAAGAATAAATGTCTGATATGTTTGATTTTGAATCTAGCCTCTGAGTAATTTTTCTAACAGGTATCTCTTCCTTAAGGGACCTCAATGAGACCAGTGTCCACATAACATTTAATAAAGTATCACAAAAATATGATATATGTACAAAAAAAAAAACATTCTTCATGACTTTGAGAAAAGATACTATATCAAATAGCAATCTGTAATCGAGCCAAACACTACAAGTCAAACTATACACAGTGCATTTACCGCCTGACCTCCTTTCTAAATCGAAGCTTGCCATGTCCTGATTTGGCCCAAAGTGCTCAACAAATACTGGTAATCTTACACACAAGCTGAGTTCCAAATGGTGTACTTAATATAAGAACTCTCACTATTTTGATTACATCAGTGGATTCACACTGTCAAGTACAGAAAAATGCAGTACCCAGATGATGCACTCAAAACTGTCCAAATATTAGGTGAAACAATGGACATTTTTCACACTTAACGGTCGCCATCTTGGCTACGTAGAGGGAAGGGAGGGACCACCAACTTAAAGATTTTCCAATTAAGGATCTGAGCAAGCCGCAGCTGTTGCTGAAAACCACCAGTACCAATACCACCATACTGCTTTTGGACAGAAACCATTTTTGTGTTAATTGTGCTCATTAAACAGAGGGCACAAAAACACAAAGTTAACTTCTGGGTAAAATCAAAGCTGGCACATATGTTGGCAGGTGATACATTCAAATGCTACGATTCTTTACAGTCAAAGCAAAATGTCAAGTGCTGCACAAGTCCTCGCATGTAAGAGTACCATCTGTTAATGACCGTTAAGTACGCCATTTGGACGCCTTGAACTGTTAACTGTTCTTCTTCTTCTTCTTCTTCTTCTTTTTCTTTTTCTTTTTCTTTTTCTTCTTCTTCTTCTTCTTCTTCTTCTTCTTCTTCTTCTTCTTCTTCTTCTTCTTCTTCTTCTTCTTTTTCTTTTTCTTCTTCTTCTTTTTCTTCTTCTTCTTCTTCTTCTTCTTCTTCTTCTTTTTCTCTTTCTTCTTCTTTTTTCTTTCTTCTTCTTCTTCTTCTTCTTCTTCTTCTTCTTTTTCTTTTTCTTTTTCTTCTTCTTCTTCTTCTTTTTGTTCTTCTTCTTTTTCTTCTTTTTCTCTTTCTTTTTCTTCTTCTTTTTCTTCTTCTTCATAGCTCTAGAGACCATTAGTAATGTGGCAGGATATTCATTTATTTTCATTTTCTTTACAACTGTTCTAGTGGATAAAGATAAATAAAGATTTAATCAGCATTTTGGTTTACTGTAGGTGGTTATGAAATGTGTAAGTTTTTCTTAGGTAAAGATTCCTAAGGGGATACCCCCAGAGTGTAAAATTGAATCCTGGAATTATTGGACTTTTTTCTGTGAAAGCCAGACGCAGAGGAAAGTGTGAAGATGTTGATCTTTTTCTGAGGAGCCCTAATAAAAGTGATCACCAAAAAATGGATCAGAAAAGGTTTCACATCAGAGCCTGCTGTTGACTTAAAGCCTTCTGCCATCATGGATTTCCGTGCTGGTAAGCATCTTAAATGTGGCTCACATCACATCACATCATGCATGTGTCTATTTTTAAAACTCAATCTAATGCAGACAAAATTGCACAACACTGAAACTCTTCAGTGATGGCTGTAGCTCAATCCTCTTTCTCTTTATGCATGTGTGTGTGTATTCAAATCTAATTCATCTCCACTGTGTGGTCTTTCATGTCACTGCTGCAGTGAGTATCTTCCTGTGCATGCTCATTGCACAAGCAGCCTGCTACCCTGTAACAAACGGAGACAAAGATGGGGCATTGAACACCACCATCCAGGAGATACGGGAGAAAATACAGTTTGCCCTGCGCCAACTTGTAAGTAGTTAGTGGTACTTAAATTCATAAGAGCTCAGGGTTTATATATGTAAGGGATTGAAAGCTGTGAACCTTCTATGGTCGTAGCAGAAAGTTTTTAATGCGTTGTGCTTTCTAAAATTGTTAAAGATTTAATCTAGCTCCCTTCTGATAGCATTAATGACTTTTAAGGTGTAATTATAGTGAAATGGTTACAGTCTGGAAAGGTATTAGTAGTAGAAAATGTGGGCTATGCAGGAAAGCAGGGTGAAGCTCCAAGAAGGCTCAAATTGACCACCAATATACATGAGTTTTACTATTTCTTCAGGTACTCAGAAACTAACTAGTGCCCTGAAATCATTAGCTAATAGACAGTAAATAAAGGTTTATCAGTGATATCTGTTAATTTCCCAATTTTTTTTTATGGCAGTCTTGTACATTTAAGATTATTGTGTTTTTGGCTATTTTGGTCAGAAAAAAATGAAGCAATTGAATGTTGAATGTTTTAACTTGGACTTCAGCAAATGACAGTGAACTTATCTAAACTTTTTATTTACTGAACAATCAATGATCAAAGAAAATAATTGTCAAATGTATTGTAGCTAAAAATAATTGTTGGTTGCAGTCTTAGTTTTTTTTGTTGTTGTTGTTAATTACATTACACAGAAGTAATGAACACAACTTCATAAGAAATGACTTCATTATAAACTACAATAGGCTTCAATACTTGAGTAGTTTATTTGTGACTCACTGAATCATGTCCGTCTCCTGTAGGCTGAACCCGGGGTTCTTCCCAATACTTCCTGCCTCTCCCTGAACCTACCAGAGCTGGTCAATGCTCATCTACTCTGCTCCCTCAGCTGCTACATGCTGGAGCTCTCCAAGCACATCTCTGAGCTGTCAGAGCTGCTGCAGATCACCAGCCAGAACAGCCTGGATGCGGCGCAGCAGATGAGCAACTGCATGGTCCCTCAGGAGTGCAGTCTCCCCCCCTTTAAGCAGGTCTTTGACAGTTATGTTTATGCCAACTGCCTGCTGAAACATGTGGACAAACATTTAAGCAAAGCAACTTTTTGATTTCAGTACAAAAGTTGTATTGATTTTACAACAGCCTTAAATATATCTCAATATTTTTACAGCCATTTTAATTGGTTGGAAAGTAAATTTGTACTAAAGGTGACTTTATAGTCCATTTAACATCAGTATCTGATAACTAAGTAATATGTATTGAAATGATATTTATTGAAAATAAAAGTGATGAGAAGTTATAATTTTCATTTTTCTTGTGTTTATTGTGATTCTGGGTAATTTAAGGCATTTTAAAACAAACATGTTGCACGTCGACATTTGATAACTTTGGAAGTCCTCCCGAAAAAAGAAAAAAAAAAAGATTAACACTCATATGCAGCATCAGAAAATATATTTTCCTTTTGAAACAAACAAAATAAAAGACTGAATGTAGGGAGAACCAACACGGGCCAACATCTTCAATGATATACTGTTCATCATCAAGTACAAAATCCTCTCAGAAACAGCAAACATAAGTTTGAAACCCAACATGGTATGAAAAACATCTCAAAATCAGTGGGTGAGAAAGGAAAAAAAAAACAAGCAAAATCACACAAATTTAGAGCTGAAGGGGACATTGTGGCTTTTTCATGCTGTCATTCATTTGCAATCATAACATCCATAGTTTCATTTAGAGGTGCATTTTATTCTTTTTTTTTTTTTAAATAGTAATAAATTATTTTAGGGAACACATAAGCCCTTAATATTTGAATTGCAACTAAAAGGTTGCACATTTGTACTGTACATTGTAAAAGTGTTTAAATTTCGATTACTGCTTTCTCCATCATATTGTAAATTGTGCAGTCTACACACTGAAAGGTAAATTACCCCGCAGAAAAGTAATATTTCCCATTAAAAGACACTTGCAATTCACCATAAAAGGCTGCACACAAAAAGCTGAACATTCAACAACTAAAAGTGGTGCCTTTTTCTACCGTAAACTCATTTCTTCTGCACACTAGAGAGTAAAAATACATGACACAAACAAAAAATCTACGTCTGCTTGAGGAGTGCTGAACCACACATGAAAAATAATCAGCCTGCAAAGATCACAGGTAAGGACACTTTGACTTTAAGACTGATGTATGGCAGACATGCCAACTACATCTGCATGGTGTCCAATTCTCAAGCAGAGCGCTCAATAAAGTATTATGTCAGTAACACAACAAAGGAACTGGGTAAACTGTGTGTTCTGTGACTTCATGATGCAGAATGATTGTTTTCTTCTGTGTCTGTTGTTAACGCACAAAATAAATTAGTGTAACCATGAGTGGAAAAAACACATTTTAACTGAAGCAAACCCTGTGACAGAGCCTGTACCCTTATAGAAAAACATGATGTCCTGCTGAGAATGATCCTGACTTGATTTGTTCGTGCTTTAATGGAACATAATTACACACACCAGCGTAGCCCTGAGTGACCAATGAAGAACAGAAAAGAACCCTTTACTGCGCATTCAGATCCTTAACACTGTACATGTGAATATAGTAGACATATATAATCTGTGCTGCTATTTCAGTTACGCTCCCCATGAGGGCTGGAGGTAATATCGGTCCATCGTGTTGTGACCTGCCCAGTAAAAACCTCAGTGTGTAACATATCGAAGATGACTGCTGTCTGTCTAGTGTTACTCACTTCAAATCAGTAAAGAAGAAAAGTGTGAAGGCCAAAGTTTCAGCATGGACGGAAAACCACCAGGAAACCACTTTGGTTAACTGGCAAAATAACATTTACCTGAGTAAATGAGGGATGGAAAACACAATAAACTCTACCCTCCTTGTGGTACTGACTACACAGCCTGCAAGAGCTCAACTTGGCCATGTTTCAGGCGTTCTGCTACATTCTGGGAGGTTTCTGAACCGCCACGAAAACTCTAGTTCTAGCAAGTCTTAAAACAAAATACTACATTACTCTCTTCTTCCGGTGAAAAACATGTCATATTCATGCACTTTATACACCTGAGAGAGAACACAAAAACACCATTCACGCAGTAATTCCCTTTTGAACACAATGCTGTGTTTTTAAGTGATAAATGTCATTTAAATCGAAATATACATTGCTGTTCAAGAAAGAAACCACAAGAACCAGCCTTCAGTGAAGTATTTGGAAGATCATCACCTGAAGTAGTCGCAGTTATTTAAACATATTATCAAAGCCCTTTTTGCACAACTGTTGGGCTCCCTGCGTGTCTCCTTCCCAAGAATCAATGTTGAACAGACTAAATTGTAAAGGTAGGTCAGTATGTATTTATCATTTAATTGATTCTTCTGGGAATTTGTTGATCTGTTGAAGACACGATGACCTTGCTGAATGGTTGTAAGAAAAACTTGTGATATTTAATTTGAATAAAAAGGCTCAGGGGGCTTTTTGCTCGGCCACCTATGTGTGTGAGACGGCTTGGATGGCTTCGTCTTGAAGCAGGGATGGATCACTAAGAATGGACGTGGTTGTGCTCAACTGGCGAAGAGTTCTCAGCACCACTGAAAAACAGAAAGCCACAGATTAAAAAACAAAACAAAACAAACAAAAAAACCTTGCTGTAAAAGACTACTCTCCAAGTTAACCGGCTAAATACCAGAACATAATTCACATCCTTTTGAGTTGAATAGGATTTGGCAGCTCAATACATCAATTTCAACATTTGCAAGGATTGGGTGGGGCGATGTTCAGGGTGTAATGCAGCACTGGCACGATTGAGGGGGATGTTAAAAAAACAGACAGTGACAGAAAACAAGCTGTACAACAGCTGTTAAAATATCATTTGAATTCTTATTGCCTTAAGCTTTCATCAACTGATTACTTTTGATCACATAGGGGCAGCACAAAAAGCTGAAAACACATCGTAATTTTGTCACCTAATAAAGTTGATATGGCAAACATGTTAGCAAATGTTAACCTGTTCATACATCCATCAGAACATTGGGTCGAAAACGCAACGTTAGGACTTATGTGGGGTCATGTTTTTGGTACTTTGGTTTTTGGACTGTATATCAGAGGTTTTTTTTTCCTGAAAACATTTTCCTCTGTTCGCTGAAAGTCTGGACGATGAGAACAGTGAAAAGACCAAAACTGTACAACTGCACAATGGTGAGAATAAAAACTACGTTGAGCTGAGTCTTTTTTTTTTTTTTTTTAAACAACTGTGGTACAACTAAGGATTTCCCTGCAGAAATCATGATGACCGTCTGATGCAGATCGGTTATTACATTTGTGGGGAGAGCCCCTCAAGACATGGAATAAGGTTCTGGAGTGATAACCTCATGTCTTTGATATTTTCTGCAGTGCAATGGCAGGCCCAACTGTCAGCAATCTGCTACAACCGCAACAGAATGATAAAAATCTTTTGACGTCACCTTACGATATCAGATCCACTCCGCCAATATCACTTAGCAACAAAACCATAATTACTTGAAAAGTTAGAGGTGAAAAAAATACGACTGGAAATTGTGATCATCACTACTGGAATAATGTCCTATAATATTTAAAAAAAATTTTTAGATGCATTGTTAGATTTCCGGCAATGGTTGCTTGTTGACAGCAGAAAAGGCAGAAAAACTGAGATAGTGACATAGGATGTGGAAAATGAAATACAGATAGCAGTGATCTGACACACTGCAGCGGCTGCAAATGATCCACGATGGCTGATCTATTTTTCCAACATAGAGCAGGAGGGCTACAGTACCTTCTCATGTCTGCGAGACCGTGTGTGTTTTTTAAAGAAGCAGTCTTTTACTTACTGGGTCGGAGTGCTGGAAGGGAGCAGTGACGATCCAGCCATTGCAGTGTGGTCTGACACAGCTCTGCTCTGCTCGTCGTTGACACCATCCCATTGAACGACTCAAAGAGAGGCTTGATAATGATGCTGAACTAAAATGCGAGACTGTCAAGGATCAATTACAGTGCACACAGAGAAAAAAAAATACAAGTCCGTCTGACAAACTGTTTGAGTACCCAACTCTAATCTGTACTTTTGCAGCTTTTCTTGTGCCGCTTCACACTTGCTTTTGTGGTTTTCTCGAAATTGAAAACGCTACAGCTAATAAAACAATTTCCTAATAACGCAAGTATGTCTCAGTAAATATGTCCTTCAGTAAAGGAATACATTAGAAATAAAAGCAACCATCAATTAAGGTGGTGCAGTGGTTAGCACTGTCACCTCACAGCAAAAAAGGTTCGGGGTTCGAATCCGTTCCTGGGCCTTTCTGTGCGGAGTTTGCATGTTCTCCCTGTGCTTGCGTGGGTTCTCTCCGGGTTCTCCGGCTTCCTCCCATCATCCAAAAACATGCACCTCAGGTCAGGTTACCTGGCGCCGCGCTAGTGGCAGCCTGATGCAGCATCTCCCCCCCTGAGAGCCCCCCTGCTGTAGTGAAGAAATTTCCCCTCGGGGATTAATAAAGTGTATAAAATAAAAAAATAAAAAAAATAAAAATGCAATCTCAGCACCGTTTTAGTATAATGGATTTACTGCACGCTGTATGTAGTTCCCGACCTCCACCATCACTAACCAGTTACTGAGCAGTTACTGAGCAACAAACAGTGTAAGAACTCTTTCACTGAAGGATACAATCCAGAACTTCCAGTTCTGAAGAGTGCGGCCCTTTACATATTCGTTAAACCTCTCCTGCATTTGGTCGAGGCGATTTCGCCTCACCGGCACCCCTGTAGCCGGCAGCTGCTCCTGACACAAGCTGTGGTTAACCAGCAAAAGGAGACAGAAAAAGTAGACAGTTAATACGTATCTGAGCAGCTTCTGTTGTTCACGTCATACGTGGGGTGAGATATAAGATGTTTTAACATACTTAATAGAAGTGTTGAGCTCCTCTATCTCCTCTCGAAGTCTCTTGACTTCTTCCTGCATCTGCTGCCTCTCTTGCTGGAGCTTTCCAATGTGCTCCACCGTCTTCTGCAGTGTGACTGCGTTGCTGATCTAAATGCACAGTTCATAAATATGTTAGCAAACTGAAAATTGGAAGCTAATACTGTGCACAAACCTGTCCATAATCTGTTACGGATGTTTCATGCAGTGACACATACTTACATTTGATTGTGACTTGAGAGTGGGAACCAGGCTGCAGAGCGTCTTAAAGCCAATGTTTATGTTTGATCGTCTCTTTTGCTCAGCTGATATGTATGTCCTCCGGCTCTGTCACACAACAGCAGTGGAAATATTAAACGGGTTTTATTAAGTGTGTCCTATGTCACAGAAGAAAAGGGGATGTTAATGCCCAGAGATTCAATTCTGTCTGTGTTAATCTTAATTAATTCTATTACCACACACACACACCTGATTTTGCTCATTCTTTTTTAGACCTGTGCTGCTGCTGCTGCCGCCGCAGATTAGTGACTGCGACCTAGGAACTTGATCTAACCCACATGGCGATGCTTGACTGGATCCTGACACACAAACACAAACGCTTTTTTTTTTAGAAGTAGAGGGCTTGGAGTTTTTCAGTGATTTCCTGTCTGAGTGAACGCTCACCGACACTCGGGGAAGCTTTCTGGTTTTTGCGGCTGGAAGAATACGACTTTTCTTTGGGAACAATCAGCTGGGGAGACTTCTGCGTCCGAGTCCCGACGTGAAACCCGGGAGCCTAAGACACGTGAAAACAGAGCAAAGGAAATAAATAAAAGAAGGTGCAAGAACCTCTGCAATAGAATATTATCTTTTTTTTTAAATTTTGAAACAGATTAAAACATACCGCTCGAAGAGCAGAGGGTGTGATGACCACACCAGTGTTAGAGACTACCTCTGCTTTCAGGGGTGTTGGTGTGACAATCACAGCATTGGCATGACCCGTGAAAGGGGCTGAAAACAAATATTACATTATGGTCATGGGAAATCAATAGGACTGAATTAGAAAGGCTTGAGCGCTATCTGGTGGTGATTAAGTGACAACGCTCAGCAACATTAAATTTCTCTCTTCTCAAGACAATATTTGATATTGACATTGGAGAGCACAGACCTGTGAGGAAGACGTGGGAGGCGGGGAGGGTGTTTGCTGGAGCGATTCTTTGCATGGGACGGTTTTTGTTGGCACTGGACGGCTGAAGAAGGCGAGGCAGAGCGAAAGTCTGAGGTTGCTGAACAGGAGCGGCAGGCGCCGGGGCCAAGGGTTGGAGTTGGGACGGAGGAGGTGGAGGTTGTGCGGATATGGAGGATGCCACCGTCTCATCCAGTGCTGCCGAGGCCATGTCCTGACCTGGAAGGCACTGTACCAGAGGATCATGGGACAACGGCTGAGAGACGGAGGAAACAGCTGCTTGATCACTGGGTGGCACCTGCCCAGGAAACAGGGATATATAGTTTTGTACAAAGGCAGCATCACCACCATCTCTTCCATTGGTCTCACTGGCCATAAGGGATGGGATGTTCAGGGGGCCAGAGCGGGTGATGTGGTTGGTTGTGAGCTGCATGGAGGACATTAATTGGGCCTGGCAAGGGATGACAATAGGAAACAAACATACTTAGTCCAGCCGACAGCCATGATAGAACTGTGGACCAACTAACTGCATTCATATGTGTCTTTTTATTGACCAAGTTCAGACAGAATTATGTTTTAGAGAGACAAAATCCAAAGAAAAATCAAAACTGTATGTAATGTAATGTAACTCTAACAGAAGATACTCCTTTCTGAAGTCTCTGCACTCACCTCCCCTGAACTCAAGGAAAGATTCTAAAATCCTTTTACTTGTTTAAAAACCATCATGAATCTGCTTCGACAGAATATTACTTTGGCATGGCTTTGCAATGAAGAGTTACTGTTGCATTTTTTTTTTTATTTTAAAAGTCCGACAAGGACCAACAACAGGGGTCTCCAACCTTTTATCTCTAAGAGCTCCTTTGATCTACCAGGTATTTCAGGATCTACTGGTTGGAGACCCCCGACCTACAATAATGCATTAATGGACCCAACACAAACACTGAAAAAATACTTTTACCAAAATAGGGCTGACTGAATGGCTTCTTGGGAGCTTCAAGGAGGATTACAGACACATTTTCAGTGAATGTTTGATTTTCCAAAAGAATATAAAATTAGGGCGTTTTCACACCTAAAAGTTTCAACCAATGTTCATGCTTTCATCACATATACATTTGATCCTGTTCATTTTTGTTTTAACATTTCGGTTTGGTTTGTAGACGGCGTGCAATTGAAGTCAGCGTGTTGTCAAGCCTTTTCTGTTTGAATGGAGAAAAATGAATGAACACATTTCATTGCTACTATATTATTATTACTATTATTGTGGCGTTATAAACGACACTTATTTTCCTCTCAGAAAATAAGTTATAAGTTTAAAAATTTGTATGGATTTTTAAGCTGAATTTTGATTTCTTCGTTGGACCAAATTACAGTTAAATACCCTCCTCCTCTGTTTTTTTTTTTTGGTCCTTTGGTCCGAAGCGTGGTCTGAGGCACCTTTCACACTTGCTGAGCGTCCGAGACCCTGTTTCCTTTTGGCTACATCAATCCGGACATGTGCGACCTGGCCGTGATTGAGCTCTCCAACTCCGAATGTGGCCTAAACAGATCAGAGCTCAATGCTTCCTGAGTGTGTTTCCACCTGTACTTTTGCTGGTCACTCGTGGTTCGATCACAGCCAGGTCGCATATGTCTGGATTGAAAAAGCCAAATGGAAACAGGACCACACAAGATAGGTGTGAAAGCACCCTTAATGTTAATCAGTTTGAGCAAGTCATGTATGAAAAGTGCTGTCAACAAAGTTTAGTAATATTAATTTGTTACATAGGTTTTTTGTGTAACTACACTGCGACAGAAAGATTGCAGAAAGATGTGGCAGAGATCCTCAACAATTGACCAAAAATCCTAAAACTATAAAGTAAAAAAAAAAAAAAAAAAAAAAAAAACCTCACAGACTGCCTTAATAGTGTGTGTTAGGGACTGAGCCTTGGGTCGGTGTTTACCTGTGACTGAGAGCTGCTGCTGGGTAGAGGGGTGACAGATGAAGCAGTGGGGGAAACAGAGGGGAAGACGGGCTGACGGAGGCTGTGAAATAAGTCTGGAACAAGAGTCTCTATGTTAGCTATAGGTTAGTAAAACCACACTACTCTTTGTGTTAGGCTAAGCCAACTGCTGTAGCAGAGTTGCCAGAACATGTGCACTCGATTCCTGTGTAGTGTTCACTATTAGTTTGTGTGCAGTGCCACTGCAGCTATGGGTGGTGCCTTACTGCTACCTTGCAGTGGATCAAAGGAGTCCATGAAGTCTAGGTTTGGCTGTAAGGGGATGAGTCCTGGTTGGATCATGTCCGCGTTCCCCGCATGAGCTGTGGAGGGGAGAGGCCGAGGTAGGGAGAGCAAAGAGACAACATGCTGATAGTTTGACAAATACATAACATATTGTTGAGATCCAGCCCCAAGCCGCAATTATATTCAGAAACTTCATAATTTTAAAACGTTTTCTAACAAATTTAAAAGGGAAGAAAACAATGAACACAATACAAAAGTAGAGGTTAAAGCAAAAATGTATTATTAAATCAAGCATTAAGTGGAAGGCAGGAACACTACTCTACTGGTTTTAGAAAATATATAATCTGCTTTGTTTCTCACCAATCTCCCTTGGATTGGGCCAGGCTATGGGCTGGTGCGAGGCCAACGTAGAGAACAACGTGTCTGAAAACTCAGACATCAGAACATCCATGTCAAAGAGGGGGTCCATCTCCATGGGGGCAGGAGTTTCATTAAGCTTACGAGGCACACGGCGTGCAGCAGTCTCTTCATCCTGATAAAATGACACACGGAGCATGTCTGGAGAGACTTCCCCAAACAGCGACAACTGCTCCTCTGGTCCCTTGGAGTATTCAAAACGCAACCAGCAGGCCAGTTAATGACAAACAAGCATGCAGTGCTGTGTACAGCCAACAAGGGATGGCACTAAATTCAGTAATTCATGCACTAAAAATAGCTCCTCATTTACACGTATAGTCCTGTGCAAATCTTTTAAGCAGTTTAGATGTTTAGATTCTTATCCATCACGCAACATCATCTGATTGGTCCCAAATTTCTTCTGCATCTTTGAGCAAGACATCTACCCCAAACATCTTCAGCAACAAAGGTGATCACACCAAATACTCATTTCTTATGGGATGTTCTTATGCCTGCAGTTTGTAGGAAACTAAATGATTTAAAAAAAAAAACAACATTGCATGGCATTATTTTTTAAATCATCATCCCCTTCATATAAGTGCTTACAACTTTTGCACAATTCTGTGTGATTGTATGCACAATATAAAATGTCTGTCAGCAAATTACAAGCTAAAATTAGGTGCAAGCAGTAAAATGTACTTTGTATAGTCAAAGATGATCTGTTAAAACGTACATAAATAATGCAAGTGTTAGCGTGGCTTAATTTCATTAGTATCACCATCTCGTTGAACAGATGCTGATAGTAATGATCATGTTGGTACAAACAGCAGTTTAGTGAATTGAGCATGATGCAGTTTTGCATACCTTAAGTAAGCTTGAGAGGTCATCGTCCTTGTGTTTCTGTAGCTATAAAAGAGTTAATGAGCGCTGCATTAGATAAATATTAATGTTTTTAGGCCAAACAAACAAAGAAACAGGATATGACTACAAGGTTCTCAGAATTCCTCTGATAAAAGGTAAAATATTACAATGTATTCAAAAGAAAAATGAAAAATGTTGTACCCTTTTCTTAAAGTACGTTCTCCATTTGTGATATTCTCTAATGACAATTTCAATGCGTCTTTTCCAGCATTTCCCCTCTGTGGCAATGGCCTGCAGAAGAAAGAAAGGGAAATTAAACAAAGTGCACAACAAGCCACAGCACAAATAAAGGAAGTGGCAAGGGAAACAGAAAACTAAATGACTAAACTAAGTGTTTGAGAAACTGAACATAAAATGCTCAATTTCAACCACACTTTTCTGCCTTTACCTCTGCAGGCCGATTGACGTCCAAGTCCATGGTTCCATCCAGGGGCGTCACAAAATGACAAACAGGATTCTCCCTTTTCTCCACGTCTGGGGATAAGAAAACAACTAAAGTCACTCCCAGCTGAAAACACACTGTTCTTATTTGTTTATCCCATTGAAGAACATTTACAGCGCAAGTCAAAAACTGATCATCTTGTAGAAAAGACCCCATCATGTATTACAGCTTCACCGGGCTCTACCAGCATGAACAGCTTCAGGTTTGACATGACTAAGAGCTGACTAAAAGTCACCGTCACAAAACTGCACATGGCAAGTAAAAAAAACAAACAAACAAAAAAAAACAACATGTTATCTTCTGTAACAAAGTTGAACAGACTGCGCCAACATTTATCTTGAGATCTTTATCTGCAGAATCCATCTCCATATAGGAATAATTAATGACGAAGTCGTTAAGGAATCTCTCCTCTATTTCTAACAAAAGATTCTTGAACCAGAGCCTGATGTCTTCCTGCATGCTGCAACTTGATTAAAATGTGGTAGATTAAAGAATAAACGATACAGTCTACACACTCTTTAGTTGCCAAATGAAAGATGCCGCGAAGCTCTTACACTGCATATACCAGGCTCTCCATATGGCGTTGTTGAGGCGAATCTTGTCTCTCCAAAGCAGTTTCAGACCTCTGAAGTTTTTCCATTTGGGAGACACCAACTTACCACTGAAAAGAATAATAAAATTAACACTGAAATAACTTCTCAGGTGATGATATTTCTCAAGTTGTGAGGATCTGTATAAGAAAACTCTGAAAAGATCCCAGTGTGTTCCTTAATGTCATCAGAAGAATATTCATGCTCGTACAGGATGAAAAAAAAAATGTTCCGCAGACTTCGAAAATGCCCAGAAATGAATGATTTTTCAAGAATCTATTCTAGTCAACTTTAAAACAGCAGCACCATAAGCGCAATATTACGACTTGTTGAGGTCATGACGTTGTACTGCTGCACGATGTCTGCTATGTTCCTAACTCACACACAGTAACAACAAGCATGGCTGAAAGCGGCTCCACAGTGGAGGAATTAGTTCAGTGTGTAAGATCAAATGTAAAACAAAACACTGTAATATATGTAATATTTCAAGGCAAGTTGTTACATCTGTGCTGACATGTAAAACTGTAACACTTATTTTGTTGCAAAAGTATTTTCTTGACACTAATAAAACACGTTTCTTTTTTTGTCTACATTATTGTAATCACAGAAATACCCTGAAATATCCTGATGATATTTTAGGACAAAATCATCCACTACTAAATACTAATTGTATGAAAGTGCCAAAAATATGTAACGATTAAAATAAACTTCACGTGCACTTTACCCATTCTTTACATCCAAAATGGGTGTTTTGTCTCTTACCACAAGAACAGGCAAGCAGCAACAGTTGTTTCCTGAGTATCCAACAGCACTCGGTACATAATTTAAAAAGTACAGGTCACCTTGACCAGCCCCGGGGCATCAAGAAATAAAGCAAGCAAAGCAATAAGAAGAAGTCTGTTTAAGTCAAGACCACTTTCGAATTATTTTTATTTTATTTTATTTCACTTTGTTAATCCCCGAGGGGAAATTTCTTCACTACAGCAGGGGGGCTCTCAGTGGGGAGCTGCTGCAGCAGGCTGCCACTAGCGCGGCGCCAGGTAACCTGACCTGAGGTGCATGTTTTTGGATGATGGGAGGAAGCCGGAGAACCCGGAGAGAACCCACGCAAGCACAGGGAGAACATGCAAACTCTGCACAGAAAGGCCCAGGACCGGATTCGAACCCGGAACCTTTTTTGCTGTGAGGTGACAGTGCTAACCACTGCACCACCGTGCCGCCCTACAGCAGCTTCAAGTTTGATATGGATACAAGGAGACACATAAACTAAATAGGAACATCACACACCCGCTCTGCTAATGTAGGACATGGGGACATTGGAGGAAGTCATTGTTGTGCTTTAATATGGTCGCAGTATGTGAGCCTAATGGTGACAGCACAATGGGCATCATTCACAAATATCTTCCTAAGATTTTTTTAAATTTTTTTTTTTTTAAATTTGGTCTTTAGATATGTCTTAAGAAAAAGTCTACGTCAGATTCATGACGTGCTCTTAAACCCCGGATTTGTTCGCACCCGCGTTCTGAATCCCACGATGCTCGTAAATTGAAAGCTCGAGCCAGTTGTTCCCAATTAACATAAGTAAACGTCCTGCCAATGCCCATAAAAGGGCAAAAGACGGCAGTGCCGCGCGCACACAGTCACAGACGGTGAAGGAGAAAAAAAAGAAGATGAGAGAAACATAACTAATGCCGAAAAACGGTGGAGCAGCGGACTCCAGGAGGAAGAACAACTACAGCAGCTCTGAAGAAGAGGTGCTGCTGCAGGAGGTGGACAGAAAAAGCGCAGGCATATTTAATAGCGTAGCGTAAGTACTGGATGTAAAATTTTAAAAAATAAATATGCACGTGATTATGGCTCGTTCAGTGAACGCTGTATCAGGAGCACGGCGCCAAACCAATGATGTAAAAATAACCAACAGCTCGCAGACTGTACGCTCCTGCAGCAGCACCTCCAGACCTGCCCCACTTCTGATCTCGGATGGTCCTGGACATCCAGGAGGGAACAACCCAAACACTGACGCACAGGCTCAGCACTGGTTACAATCATAAAAACACTTCAAGAAAACTAAAAGTCAAAATGCACTGAAACATCTTTGTATCGTTAGTGATGTGTTTCCTTCTTGAGATGAACTGTATTCTATAAAGTATCACACTGTAAAAAGTCAAATGTATTTGAATTTACTAACAAGCAATTCACTGCTGTCAAACCTGGACAGCAAATCTACTGACCTTGTCAGTGTTAGTGAAGTCTTTTATTCAAAACCATGATGTTTTGTGAAGTAATTAAAATCATGAATTATAATGAAATGTCATTATAGATGAAATATTATAATAATATACAACTGTTGAATTGAAGAAAATGCATTACCCAAATATTTGGCACAAACATTTCGGCATTCAGATGTGCGTAAGTGTGCTCTTGAGTGTGCTTACATTTTGTTCTTTCCTAAGAAAAAAAAAATCCCAAATAAGAAAATATTGGTGAATGCCAGAATCTTTGTTAAAAACCGCACAAGTGGGTTTTAAGAAGAAATTTCCTTCTTAAAAACGGTTGGTGAATGAGGCCCAATGGCATTACTGTGACAGTCTTGATTTTAAAAGGACCAGAGATCATCACGATCAGGGGAAGAAAAAAAAAAACAGGACACTGTTTATCTCAAGCTAAAGAAGTTAACTCACAGTTTCCCTCTTTCAGCTTCAGTCTCTTTCAGTTACTGCATGAGTACTTTATGAGTCTTATTTTAATGAGGCGGTATAACGGAGAATAGGTACTGTCAGTGGGGACAACTCTTCAGATCCACCAGTGTTTTGGTAACGAGAGCAAAGGCTCTTTCATGCACAGAAATACTCATCACTTCTCCATATATGATGAAATGACAACAGCAGAACAGTGACTGATCTATAAATAACTTTCCAGTGAGTATAATTTAGTGCCATTTGCACAGTCGGAGGGAATTCTCTGGAGCGGCTGGCAGCAACGATACAAACACCACATCTTGTAAACAGAGAACAAGATGAGCCTCACAAAAAAAAAAAAAAAAAAAAAAAATCCCCCCCTCCCCCCACAAAATATCCATTACCATCAGCAAACCTCACCTGCACCTATTCAATACGTTCAATGTGCAATACTGACATGTTGCCATGCTCTGAGATCATGAGTGTTGATGCAGGAAGTTGCATGAAGAGGAGACTCGTGACCAGGGTTAGGGTTGTCTGCTGGTCCCACGCCTGACTGTGCTGATCAGGACAGGATATGGAGGAGAGCTCGATATGCAGCGGGTGGGGAGCCTGCGGTCGACGCCAAGTGTTCCCAATGCAGTGAGATGTGTTTTAACATACCTGTACGCGAGAGTCATGCACTCAAAGAGTTTAGTGAGCGAGGCGTCTATGGAGAAGTGCGACGTGCTGGCTTTGCCAAAATGATACGTCTGACAGGTCTGTTTGTTGACTGTGTCGAAGTCGTAGCCTTTCTTCGGGGGGTGCTCGATGTGGGGGGAGGACACCATGAAGTGTCCGCTGTGTATGATCTGAGACTCCAGCCCGTCCGCTTTCCTCAGCCCCAGGGGGGTTTCCTCCGCGTCCGAGTCGTCATCCGGCTCCTGCTTAATGCTGTCCGGTGAGTGACGGTATTTTTGCCGAAAAGACATCTCCGGTATCGATGTCGGTAACTCACCAGGCAAAACAGCTAACGCTAGCTAGCGAGCTAAGACAATAAAACTCTCCCTTTCATGAGGTTTGGCCACCGGCGCCGGAAAACACTCGAGTCCGACTGTTAAAGTCTGCCAACTTCGTGCCGTGGCGTCAGAGCCCTTAGTTCACTCATTTTTAAAACTCCCCGCTGGTCGTTACTAGCCCAAGTAAACTTGTTGTTGTCTTGATAGTTGACGTCGCTTCGAATCGCAGGCGGCGACCAGCTGACAAAAAAAATAAAAAATAAAAATGTTCTGCCCAGAGCAGGAAGTTGCTGTGCTACAGCGTCTCTGATTGGTTGGAGTCAGAGCCCCACCCACCAAAGAACTCCTAACACACGGAAGCGACAGGTCGCAGAGGGGACAGATGAGAGATTGTGGCCAGTGCGGCAGGTAATGGAAACCAAATTGCCCTTCAAATATGTCAAAAATTATGAAAGATAACTTTATATCTGTCTTTATTATGCAAGCAAAAACAACAGTTAAGAAAGCAAATTTCTGCAATCTAAAATCAAGTTTGTAAGTAAAAATGTATTAATTGAGAATATAATTACTTGCATTGCAAACAAATTTGCTCTTACAGTTTTGTTAGTTTTGGTCACAGAATTAAAACCTTTGCTTTTAAGTCAACAACCTTTGCTTTGAAAGAAGGGATCGAAAATGCTGCCGGCAATGACAACGTGAAATATAACCAACGTGAAAGCCGAGTTGTCACTTTTAAAGCATTTCAATAGGAAAGGGTGATATAACTTAAGCAGACCTCTGATGTAGCTCAACACCGTCCTCTACTATCAGAGGCAGCCAATCCACCAATAGAAACTCCCTCCTGTGTATGTCCCGGCCCTTACACCCAACTCCACTCGTAGGTTTTTGATATGAAAGTCAAGGTTTTAATTCTGTGACCAAAACTGTCAGAGCATAATTATTTGCACTGCAAATAATTATATTTTCATTTTATATATTTTTACTTACAAACTTGATTTTTGATTGCAGTATGAGAATTTTGCTTCCAAAACACAAAAATACCATAAAATGTATCTTAACTGAAAGTAACACATACCTTAAATATTCAAATAAAAAGTATTTCTGCTTCATTTGCTTTGTTAATTTGTTTTACAAAACAAGTTTCGTCTGAATATTGATGTGTTCATCGTATTTTTAAACCAAATACAAACTCTAGCATCTCTTCTCAAATGCTGTCATCAGGAGAGTCTTTACTAGCGGATCGGTTGATATCATGGCTGGAGAGGGAAGAGCTGTCACCCTTCTTCTTTGAAGATGGGAAGCCCAGGAGGTGGACTGTAAATGTCTCCATAGATATTTCAGCTGGGATCGCACACTCCAAAGAATATTCTGAATCTGCACCTGGACACATGCACATCACAAAGGGATGATTGTTTTATAATGGTTATGTAAATTAATAGAGAAAAGCTTGTGGTTTGTACGTTTTTGTTTTACGTACTGGCAGATTTGTTAATGCCACGCTCAGAACGTCTCACATGTTCTTCCTCCTCTTCATTGAGGTCTAAAACTGTAGCGAAACACTCTGCAACCTCCTCCTCCGTCATGTGTTCTCCTGTTAATAACATAAAAATGACACATATGTTGGTTGTGCCACGCTGACAATGAAACATGGAACAGACGATCAAGATTTTTCTCAATAATTTGACAGTAAAAAAGAGGGAAAACGAGCAGACAAATCGATTTCACGCTCAATAGCCTGCAGTATACCTCGGACCTGTAGAAGTTCAAGTAGCTTATGCCTCTGCAGAACAGGTTGTCTTGAACTGTCACTGTTACCAAGGACGTGAAAAGCTTGTTCAAGTTCTTTGCTGGAGATGCCGAAGGCTGGCCGGTGGTTGATATACAGCTTGATGAACTCCTCCAGGTCGATGTCAGTCACGTATTTTCCTGATTCAGCATACTTGCTGAACTTGACTTCATTTTGCATGTCTTCTATCTGGTAAGAAATAACATAATGAAGTGTTATTACAGTTCTGAGGAGTAAAACTCCCTTCTTGGTTTATTGATTGTACCTCTTGTTCAGTAGGGAAGTAGGCCAAAGCTCTCATTAGAGAGGGAACCTCTGACAAGGGAATTCTGGTAGACACTTGTCGTTTCTCCATCGAGTCGAGGCCTTGATGATGGATTTGGCAGTAGTAGAAAAACTCTTCCATCTCCTAAAGACAGAAAGGCTCAAAACACTGAGAATCTGTATTTAAATTGGCATCATAAAGACTGTCTAAAACTCATAGCTGGAGGGGAAATGCATCTTTAATTAAACACTGATATTTTAATCTGGTTTTATATAATCAATGAATATAATATATTTGTGAATATGAGCATTGCTCTCCAAAAAAAGATCCTGACCTTCATATTTATTTTCAAAAGCATCCATTGTCAAAAATAGTCACTCTAACCACCTTTTCCAGTTCTTTAATGTGTTTTATATGTCTTTTAAAGTTAAGGTTTTACAGCCACATCAGTAAAAGATTTGAAACTTTATATAAAGGCCGCCACATTAAAATCCAAGAAAACCTTTAAAAAAAAACATTTAACAAAATTGCGTATATGTCAAAGCTACTCCTGTCATCTTCATCATCATAACAAATAATAATAACATGTAAAAGGATAATCATTAAAAAGTGCTGGAAGAATCAAATAAAACTCAGTTACACTACATTGTTAAAGACAGGTACAATTATAACTGTCAATTGATAAACATGTTCCCCCAGCTTACTAGCTGCTCAACATGAACACAGGTCAAATATTTTTATGAAACCAAGTAATCAAATAACATAATACATCAGTATAACAACCCAAATGAGACTACATATTGGGGAATGGAACATAAGCTCCTCCTTTTAAGCTAATGAATAATCAGTAGTTGTTCACTTGACGCTGCACTTGGTCGTACAAGGGTAACGCCAAACTCACCCTGAAGAACTGTCCGTCTCTCCCTCCCTTTAAAAGAGTGTAAAAGGGCATCAGCTCCTTCCCACCAAAAGCAGCTGCTGCCTCCAACACACTGCATTCACAGGAGAGCGGACAAATTTCAGGAAACACAATTACGCTGCTCATGCAATTCTTCTGGTTCCCAGGTTGTAACTATTAAACCTTACTTCAAGTTTATCTCCCATGAGAGGGCAGAGCAGTCAGATCCTCCTGCAGTAAAAACATAGCGGCCATCGTAGGAGCAGTCAAAAGCAGACACCCCTGTCAGATGGCAGATCAAAGCATTGGACTTGTAGGGGTTCCCATCCAAAGGCAAAATCTGGAGACCCACCTACATGATATGCAAAACACTCTCAGTATAATATCAAAAATGTGAAACACTACGACACTGATTCATTTATTTTCAGCTGAACATTGTAACAAAAAACATCAAAGCATAACATGATGCTGAAAGATGATGCAATTAAAAAAAATACACAACTTATCTGTGACAATAAAAGACAAACATTTAAATTGTTTTAAGCCTAGGAAGTTTCTTTAGAAACAAAGCCCCATTTTGGTTTTATAAAGCAGATTATTTGATAAAATACCACTATCAAAATAAAGATTACTTGATGAAACAGTATAAATTAGTTCCAGCACTGACCTTGTCCTCTGTGATGTATGCCAGGTAATACAAGTTCGTCTCAGGTTCTTTAGACTTGGGAAGAACCACCATTTTCTTAATAGGGGAGCCATATGTTGGGCCAAGGAGAGTCTTTCTGTTTTTGTAGAACATGTAATACATACCATGTAATAATGTTTTCCAATAATTTGATGGAACATCTAATCTCTTTACACTTTTTTACAGACCTGCACATCTTTGTTGTGCTGTTGAAAAGCTTCATCTTGTATTGGTCTGAGGCAACTAGAAGAAATTGCTCCATTGTGAGGGGAGGATACCAAGTCATGCACATTGGCACAGCACTCTGCTCGATGCGCTCTGTGCTTAAGATGAGGAGCTGGTCCACTTCACTGTTTTTCAGGTCATACTCCACCTATTAGTCAGTTTCACAAATGCACGAAGAGGTGTGAGTACTAAAAATACTGCCATAAAAACAGCCAAACTATAGAGAATAGTTCTACAACTTTAAAAAAGTGTACTAACCAGTCGGCAATCCATACCCAGAGACAGTAGTCTGGGTTGGGTGCTGTCCAAGTGAACCCCAAATAGGAGGTCTTTGATGGGCTTGTAGTGAGAGCCGTATCTGCCCAGATACTTCCAACGAGGCAAAGAGCCTTCATTAGTTTGCAAGCGAAACACTGTCACTGCTTTGCCAGTATCCTAACGGTGAACAAGGAAGAGAAATGTATATGTGACATTTGAAGTTATAAAAATGGATGGCATAACTTTGTCTGTGTTCTTGGTTGTTTGTATATAATATATATAGATATATACTGTACTGTATATACTGTGCATTTTATATTTTATATTTTTACTGCTATTTTATTGCTTTCTATTATTCTATTATTATCTATTGCTTCCTGTATGCTGCTGTCGCGAAAAAAATTTCCCCTCAGGGATTAATAAAGTAACTACCTAACCTAACCTCAGACAAAAATAGTTTTGTGTCATAATCACAGCTTTAACAGTATGTCAATATTATGTCACAAAGTCCAGTCCAGAACCACTGTTTCAGCTAAGTTCAGACATGTTACAACTATTACATAATACAAAGACTTGCTCACTGCAGTGGCGAGATACTGTGAGTCTGAGGAGAAGGTGATGAGGTGGATGCTGTCTTTAGTGTAGTGAAAACATTCCTCTGGGTCACTTTCTAAAGTCTTGGCATTCAGTATGTGAACGGCTCCACTGCCAAAGCCAACTGCCAGGTATAACCCTGTTAAGAGACAAAAGGACAACTCTTAAACTGTAACAATAAAATACTACAGCAACTGGGAAACACTGAATATATGGAACACCAATGGTTTTCAGACAACATGTAGCCAACAGACTGGCTCACCTTTAGGGTCAAAAGTGACACACTGAATCTGCCTCTCGGTCTCAAATGCCACGCTGCCAATGATTTCTTTGTTGTTGTAGTCCCACACTTTTAAAATGCCCCCTTGATTTCCCATGGCCACAGCTGGCTGAGAGGGGTGGCATACCACTGTATGTAGGGGCTCGTAGCTCTCATGCAGCAGGATTTGAGGGATGCCGCTCTGTCTATTCACATGCACGACTTTGGAACTGATTGTGGACACAACAAAGTTCCTGCAGGAAAAGAGAGGTCATCTTGGCTAAAATGTAATATACTGGGTTTTTCATTTTGCTGCACAGAAACTGTTTTGATTTAAGAAATAACAGCTTGGCTTTCTTCTACCTGATAATTAATGGTTTGGCCTGTAGAGTGGAGTGCTCCAGATAACCCTCTTTGCACTCTTTGGAAAAGGAAATGGAAACAATAGTGTCCAGGTTGAATTCAGTGTACCAAGTAAGAAGCAGGAAGTTTTCATTATAAAAGTGGATTTGACCTTGAGTATCACCAGTTATGATACAGCTGCGTTATCAAATGACAGAAAAAAAAAAAGTGTTTAGAGAACAGCAAATACATGGAACATTTAAAAGGTGACAACAGTGAATATTTCTGGCTCTGGCCACCTGTCAATCACAGTGAGAAGAGTGATCAGATGTTTCTGGAGGTCAATTTGTAGGGCTCTATTCTTGAGTGTGCGCTTGTTTGAAACCAAGTCTTTCACATCCCACACCACAATGCTGCTTCCATAGGCTGTCATGACATTAAACTCTTTGCAGTGAAAAGCGGTCCGACTCAGAGACACATCAGCCAAGTTGACAGTTTTCGAAGTTCCACCAGCTCCACTGGTGGGTACGTCACTTAACTGCAGTGGTGAGATGAAGCATTGCAAAATAATAACTAAAATAGTCATAAATCTATAAATCAGTCATTAAAAAAAGACACATCTTTGACAATTTTATAACATCTGTGACAAAATCTGAACCATCATCTTTACCTTCTTGAGCGTCAGAGGAAAGTATTGCAGACTTTCTTGGGCCTGAAAAAAGACCAGCTGATTAATATAATAAACTTCCACACAACAGCTGTAATCTGTTTTAATGATTAAAAAAAATGAACAGCTGGACTTACATTGCTATAGAATAGCACATAGCTCTCACTTCTGCTGAGTAGCTGAGTGCTATTGTTTGGATTAAAAACGATGCAATCCTGAAAAACATCTGATTTCTTCAGTACCATTTCAATGAAGTTAGGCAACATTCACAGGTAAAAGAAAACAAAGCTTACTTACATGAAAACCATGTTCAGGATTGATTTCAGTCAACCACAAAGGCTTTTCTATTTCATCTGTCCAATCCCAAATACACACAGTCTGAAAGATTGTCATATCATAGATAGGTTGTTAACAGATGTCAATTTTACTTAAGATAGGCACTTTCTGTTTTGTATTGTCCAATGCAGTATGAAAAGCCATCATCTAAGCTGTTTAATGAACTCACTGTTGAAGAATATCTTTACAAAGATTGACAAAGAAAGAGATGTTAAATATATGGAAAAATATTCCACACTACAATGTCATCGAATATTGCTTCTATAAAATTAGAGCGAGTCCTACGAGTGCTTGTTTCATAGTCATCATCAACAAAGATCAGACGGTGCTACAATAAATACATTTGTCTTTTTCCTAAATAACGCATTTCATAATTGAGACTAAATAGTGCTGTTTACAATATTGTTTTTTATTTTTTATGTGTAGCTTACTTTGTCTATTTCATCTGTCATACTCACTTGAATTTGTTCAGCCCCGAGGGTTACCAGGTGTTTTGTGTCTCTTGAAAATGCCATCGCAATGACACCAGTGTGAGGGTGGCAGTCGAATAATGTTTGCACAGGAATACTGGAATATTTATCATAAATGTGGTTACTATCAATAGGACAGGTTAGTATACAGTAAATACGTCAATGTGTGCAGAATCAAAAGATACCCAGAGTAGGAGTCCCATATCAGCACCATGCTATTCGACCCCTGGTCTGCTGTTGCAATCCAGCGTCTGTCTTCACTCACACACATACATGAGATGGAGTGGGAGTGACCCTGCAGACATGAGCAAGTATCGACAGTAAAGTTAAAAAAATTGAATCTGTAACTTGCAGACCCATTATCAAACGATACACAGTTGGGTCCAAACTACTGATACCACTGGTTTCAGATTTAAAACTGTTTCATTACAAATTATAATATCAGCTTCACAATTAAGGGGAAAAGTTTAATCTCTGAAAAATGTACATGAATTTCAGAATTAGCATCAGATTTGCCCCCATTTTCATTAATGACATGTGGACTCAACAAGTTTTTTCAAACCTGATAACTCATAATTTCCTTGCATGACTTCACTATGATCCACAGAGCTTCTTGTGATCTCAGGAATGTTTGGCTTTCTCAGTCTTCAAGTGCTCCATAAATGTTCAGAGATGTTTTGATCAAGTGACACTGGAGAAAAGTCCATGGCAAGTTGTGTTTGGGGTCAATATCCTGCTGCAGTATAAATCCTTCTCCAAAATGATGCAAACCACATGGTAGTATTTTGGAAGCAAATTTCTCACACTGCAATCAAAAATCAAGTTTGTAAGTAAAAATACATAAACTGAGAATATAATTATTTGCAGTGCAAACAAATTTGCTCTGACAGTTTTGTTAGTTTTGGTCATAGAATTAAAACCTTGACTTTCAAATCAAAAACCTAGAGTGGAGTTGGGTGTAAGGGGCGGGACATACACAGGAGGGAGTTTCTTTTGGTGGATTGGCTGCCTCTGACAGTAGAGGACGGTGTTGAGCTACATCAGAGGTCTGCTTAAGTTATATCACCCTTTCCTATTGAAATGCTTTAAAAGTGACAACTCAGCTTTCACTTTGATTATATTTCACGTTGTCAATGCAGCATTTCGATCGCTTCTTTGAAAGCAAAGGTTTTTGATTTAAAAGTAAAGGTTTTTAATTCTGTGACCAAAACTAACAAATATGTAAGAGCAATTTGTTTTGCAACGCAAATACTTATATTCTCAATTAATATATTTTTACTTACAAACTTGATTTTATATTGTTGTGTGAGAAATTTACTTTCAAAACTGTTGTTTTTACTCACACAAAAAAGACACAAAAATACTTTCATACACAAGTGTCATCTAAATGCGTGTTTCAGTTAAAGGATGCAACTCAAGTAAATGTTGTACAAAAGAGCTGACATGGTCAAGCCACAAATTACTTTATATATGATATCTGACCTAGAAAAAGTGCAGACTCTTACATTTCTTCTTCATTTTACAGGTCACAAGTTCTCGTGTTTTAAAAGGTTTCTAAATCCTCAAACCTTCTGATTATTTCCAGGTTTACATGAAAATTTGACAGATTTTCAATGTAGTCTCAGACTTTTGAACTCCACTATTTACAGCTTGAGCCAGAATACTCAGAGCACTGATTTAATCTGAAGGACACGGTCTCATATTCAGTTTAAACCAATGGTGATTTTTACCTGAAGTATGTGCTGGGATTTTGAAGTGTGATTATATATGATCCCAAATTGATGTCCAGCATAGAGGACCACTAGCTGATCGTGGTCTTGCAGAGTGAAGACTGGAAGAACAGGCTTCATCCCAAAGACCCAGTCCAGGGACTGTATGAAGAACAAATTTTCCATATTGTTATGAGCAAGTTAAAGTTCTGAATTGCTTTTCATCATTGTAAATGCAATATTGTTCTTGTCTGCAAGTGCAGAGAAGCAATATAAAAAATACTATTTGATATTTTCTGCACGTTTTGTACAAATATAATAAAACTACACAACGTTGCTACTTACCAATGCATGTGTCCTAGTCTGAGTCATCTTCTTTGGGAAAAGTGTGTCTCTGGTTGCAGTGAAGACTTGGGACTGCCCAGTCGTCTCCAGTGTGCCCGGCTCCGTGTCCGTGTTCCGGACACCAGCACTCTCCTGCGCTTCATCACTGCTCTTCCTCTGCTTCTCTTCTTTTTCAGCTTTGTACCTTGGGGATGACTCGTATTCCTCGGCTTCAGAATTTGACATTATGTCTCACCATAAGAAGATCAGTCCTTTCTAACTTTCCACCAAGTTGAGGGTGCTATGTTACTGCTAACGGTAAACATTAGTCTCGTTAGCTTTAGGCTAAATCAGCCTATCAAAAAATAACAAATTGAATCAACCAACACACATTACCACGAGTACGGTTCTTTCACAATCTCATTATTTCCAAGATTTAACGCTGAATGCCTAAAATATCGTCTGTGTAATAACTGGGCGGCATAGAGAAGTGTAAATCTGCGAAGCGTTTCGTTGCCTAGTTACGGTTGTCGCATGGCAACGAGGGAAAAAAATAATACAGTCACTCCGGTCAGTCCTTCCTAATTAAGAGCACAATTGATCTTTAATTGATCTTAGCAACATCTACCCTGAGCCCTTGATAACTACTTTGAAGCGCATAATATAGATTATAATACTCTTTAGGCGACAGAGTGTGTTGTTATTATTATAATTTACTAAATCGCTGGCAGCACAATGGAGGATACAAGACCATTAAGAAATATAATTTGTTCAATTTATCACCAGCCACTTTGTAGTAAGCCAATTATTTAAACAGAAAATCCGATATTTTGATAGAGATACAAGAAACACAGAATTCAAATGATGGATATTATAATAATATTAATTATATTATGCCTGCTGTCACATATTGGTATCAAATACAATTAAATGGCTCATATGGTTTCAGAGAAGGCCACAAAAAATAATAACAGATTTAGCAGTTTGTTTCAGGAGGACAGATCAAGAGCACCAGTGAGCAGAGATTTAAGTGGCAAACGCAATGGGAGTAGGAGAGGAAAGGACAATGGTATAATAGAGTTCAAACAAAAGTGGGAGAAATTAGGTGTGCAGGATGGAGTAGGAGAGATGATACAAAAAAATATCAAGACTTTGGATCTACATTATTCAAAATAGATAAATGTAATACAGGCAGATGCGACCATTATGGGAAAGAAGAAATGGAGCATGTGATGTCACGCTGCCAGAAATTTGAAACAGCAAGAAGGCATGTGAGATCAAATTCATTTCTACAAAAAAAAACAACTGAAGAAATGAGGGGTTTTGAATCGTTTATCTGTATCTTGGGCAAACAAATTTGTTTGAGAAGATGAGTTGGATTTTTTGTAAAATGCATCTGTTTTGTGATGTAAAAAATGAAGACATTTTGATCTACAGTTCACGGCAGACGATGGCAGTAATACACTACTTTGTTGTTTACCACCGCCAGTTGACCTCAAGCAGAAGAAGAAACTCTCTAGTTTTCATTTAAATATAGTATTTTTTTTTTTTTGAATGAACTTTTATTAACATATTTAGTTTTTTTCTTAGTTGTTTGGTTGCATTTATAGATACCTCTGGTCCACACTCCAACACAGCAGGTAGTGACGCGTATTAACCCTGGTTGCCACCATTAAACGGGAGGGAGGAGAAGAAACGGGTTTCTATAAAATATAAAAATGTTAAAAACTATCATTTATTTAATTTGTTAGTTTTTAATCATTTTTATTCTTTTGGTCAGTGAGAAATAAATCTGGTGCACACTCCAGCCCGGTAGGTGGCGGTGATGCACCTTCACCCTGTTTGCCGCCATAAAACGGAACGAAGAAGAGCATCACGGTCTCTTCCTACCAGTTAGTTTCTGGTTGCGTGGGTTTTCGGAAGCGGCTTTTAATCTGGCAGTGTTTTAAGTTGTCTTCGTCTTTTCCCGATTACGTTGTCGTGCTTTTTTTTTTTTTCTCGCTTCCTCACCGACCGAGGTCTAAAGGGTTGTCGTTGTCATTGTACAAACTATGAAGAGTTTCTGAGACAGTGAAGAGGCGCTCCGATAAGAAAGCAACCTAAGGCTTGTTATGGTTTCACCCGCTGACAGGTGAGGAGGAGCGTGGATTTATTCACGTCGGGAGGCATTTTAATGATCGATTTTATGATTGAATGGTTGCTCAACGCTAGCCAGCATTAGCACTAGCCTGAGGTACTTATCTCCAATCCCCTCAGCTGACAGACAGCTGGCGTTTCCAGCTTTTAAGCTGCTACCTAACACTCGACTTTCATAAAGTTTTTTTTTACTAAGCCTTTAAGGGGAACTTACCCTGAGATTCAACAGTAGGCTGTCCGCTAAGCTATGAGACTATTTGTGTTTTGCTGTAGTATTACAAATCATTAAAAACGTTTCCTTAGAGCGTATATTAAATAGTGACTGACATAAAAGCAAACTGGGAGACTTGTCAGAGGCATACTTGACATGTATATATATTTGGTAAAACATCATTATGTCCCTGAAAATCAGTCTAAATTAATTTACTAGAGAAAAAAACTAGTTAGAGAAGTTACATTTCTGAATTTACACTGTTTTGTCAGATGCTGTTGATTGTTGTTTTCTGCTGTTTATGAAACTAATGATAGTTTTCATATAAGCAGACTCTGTCAGTATCTAAAATTAAACCAGTCTAACCCATGTAATAATGTTCATCTGCTTGATCGTAAAACATCTAGAAATCCTGAAATGAAAGAGCAAAGGAAATGAGTAATCCTGGGCTTGAATGTCTGCATTGTGTAAGGGGGATAAATTCAGATGCTTTTGAGGTTTTGTGTCAAATCTGGCCCAGTGGGCTATTGTGAATGCTGAGCATGTGAGATTTAGACCCCTGCGGGCACAATCGCAGAACAAACGGTTCAGTTAAACGTTTTCCCTTTCAAAGGACTTAATAGCACAACTAATTCTTCTGAAACACTTTTTTGTTGTTGTTGCAATGTCGATGGTATGTCCAACAGGTGTGATATATGAGAGAGACCTCAAGAATGTGGACAGACAAGCAAAGAGGAATCGGAGTTTCTCAGGAGGAGCTGCTCTGCAAGAACGCCTGTGGGTATTATGGAAACCCTGCATGGCAAGGCTTCTGCTCCAAGTGCTGGAGAGAGAGAGCACGTACTGCCGGAGCCTCGAGGCAAGAAATTAGGTGAACTTTTTTGACATTGTTAGGTCCCTCACCATCAGTGTGTCAGTGTGCAGATGGACGCTTTTTGAAACATCTTCAAAGGAAACACATAAAAGAAACGTTATACTTGGATCATTAAGGATTATTTGAATAGACAAGTAATGCATGTCGATCAATGAGAAAATATGACAATAACTACTAACTGCTCTAATTAGTGAATTTCATTTGTTACTATCTGGATATGTTTGGGTTACTGTTAACATCTAGAAATGGACTCACCAGCCTAACTGCTTACAGATATATTTTCTGATATGGTTTAGATTTGGATGTCTAATATTGTCGCTCTTTGTAGACCAAGAAATGATGGAACGCTCCCCACATTCTCCAAATTTGAGGAGAAGAAAAACATTGAGAAAGGCCGTCGAATTAACACCATGAGGAGACTCTTCTGGGGCAGCCCATCGCCTCCAAAACCTCAAGGTAGCTCTGTTAGCTTTGTGCATTTTGATTTCCTTGTTCTCAGCTCCATCAGGTCCAAAAAGTATCTGCTGGCCCTGTTTATCAGCTGCTTCACCACATGTGATTCAGACATCAGTTTGCCTTAAAGACCAATTAGTATTTAATTCTGCTAACTGTGTGTCTTGTGATCCAACAAAATGTATTAGGATTATCTGATAAAAAGCCGACTGATCTTCTAGACAGTCTGTGTTTGCTAGTACCACGGTAATGGATTGTTGCTTCAAGACTGTCTCCTGAAGCATAAAAGTGAGATGGAAAGGAGCCGTTTTCTAATTTTTCTTCACTGTAAACCAACTAATTTAGCAATTCTGCTTATTGAAATAAAGCCACAAATATGTAACAGAACGCTCCATACATCTCTTCAGCACATGGTTTTTAGTTGTTGTAATGCGATAAGAAAAACATTTGCTAAACACAATTGTTATATTTCATCATCTAATGCAGGCTCTCATGGACATAGTTGTGGGTTTACATAGAAATAAATCCCCAACTATGTACCTACTATCCTGTTGCTGGTACTGCTGCCAGGGATTGAGCCGTTTTGACTGTATGTCCCACTGCTTCATACATCACATGCAGTGACTGAGCCAGCAGGGTTTTTTTAGTTGTTTTTTTTAGCAGTTTCAGTCTGTGTATGACGTCACTCAATTTATTAATCTGAAATAACATCCACTGTTTGTCTCTCCAGAGTCTGCTGAAAGCCATGCAAATGTGTTAAAAGCCTATCAGAGCCTGGAGCCGGGAGATTTCACTGGTTTCCTAAAAGTACTTCGGAGCCCTTCCTCCCAGCGTTTGCAGTCCCGCTGTACGGCTTTCCTCAACACAATGGAGGCTTACCATGTAATTATATGTTTAAAGTTAAACTTTATACTTCTCATAACTTCTTTTTGATCTGTCAGAGGTTTCCTGATCATAGATTGATATCATCTTTACAGGATCTGCCGGTACAGAAGCAGTCAGACCTTGCGCAGGATTTCTACCAATCCTTTGCTGAGTACTTTAGCAGTGAGTACAGATTAGTTCAACATGTCTCGGGCTGCTCATTCTGAAAACATTAGAATGTTGAATGACTATAGGTTTGTTATTTTTGTCTTCAGGCTTTCCTGAGGCTCAGGTCACTCAGATAATGGAGCATGTAGAGAAGTTAATAATGACGCGGTTGCACAAGTGGGCGTTCTGCCATGACAGTTGTGATGATGAACAGAAGGACCTAGCCCTCCAGAGAAGGATACGGTAACTCTTGCATACAACTTGCTTATATTGTACATGATCAAAACCTCTAAACTAAAGTATGAATGGAATTCTGATGCCTTTCCTCTACAGTTCCTTAAACTGGGTCACTCCGCAGATGCTGAGCGTACCGTTTCCAGATAAAAAGACTTCAGTTACAGGCGACCCCTTTCTGCCTGCTATAACAGGTGATAAAAACCTCATTAATGAAAGGAGTGATTTGACATTTTGGCAAATATACTTACTTACTTCCTTGTTGAGAGATAGGAATTATTAACACTAGTGACTTTAGAGGTGCTGGTTGGCAGATTTTGTTACCTTTTGGACAGAAGCAGGGTAGCTTTTTCACCCCGTTTCCACAATTCATGCTAAGCTAAGTTAACAGTAGCCTTATATTTAACAGACAGATATGAAAATAGCTTTGGTCTTTTCATCTAACTCTCCATCTGGGAAGAAAAAGATGCTAAACTATTACTTGGTGCTTATTTCACACATGCTGTAAACATCATTATTAGGTCTGAAATGTTATCTTATTCCATATTTTTTTCAACAGCAATAATTGAAATGGATGCCAAACGAGCACCTCAGGACAAACTTGCATGTGTGTCTAAATGCAGTCAGCATGTCTTCGAGGCTCTCTCCACCTCAAGCAGTGAGCCTGCCAATGCTGATGACTTCCTGTCAGCGCTGGTTTATGTGGTGCTGAAGGCCAATCCACCTCGCCTGCACTCCAACATGCAATATGTGATTCGTTTTGGTCTCCCTCACAGTCTCATGGCAGGAGAGAGCGGATACTACTTCACAAATTTGGTAAGCTCGTTGCAAAGCTGCACATCATTCATACACCACAACATGTTGTAAAGTGTTGTCCATTGATAACTCATGACTCTGTCTTTTTCCCCTAATTTAGTCTTGTGCGGTGGCCTTCATTGAGAAAATGGATGGCCCAGCACTCAACCTTAGTCCAGAAGAGTTTGAGAGCTTCATGCTGGGTCAGCGTGCTCCCTCTGCATTAAACAAGAGTCAGCAGGTTGCCAGGGACACGGTGCACCTGTTAGAAGAGCTGACAGGCAGGCAGGAGAAACTTGACCAAGGGATGGATGCTCTCAACGTGGGACTACAAAAGTGGGTCCAAGCAGTTCACTCAGAGCTGGATGAGGCAACAATCCGGTTTGATGTGGTACAGAAGGAGATAACCGCTCAGGCCGAGTTCTCACAGGTGGTTTCATCGTCAGCTCAGGATGCATCACTGCAAGAGGACAAGGAGCAGTCAGTACGGCTGTTTAAGGATGAACATGCAGGTTCAAAAGATACAGACTGTTAGCCCTACTAACAGAAACTCCTAATGTGGTACTAGACTCTGTTTAATCATGAGTACTAACATATGCAAGCTGCAGCAGAGATTGATATTACAATGCCACATTTGCACAAGTTCCATCCAAAGAAAGAGGAGATTCGTCAGTCAGTTAAAGATGAAGGAAAACTTCCTGAAGGAAACTTTATGCATGTAGTGTACAGAGGTTTTTCATGATTTTTCAAAAAAAATGATTTGCACTTGTATCCTATTTGAGGATTAAGGCCATTAAAATTCAAACGTTCCTATTTCTATTAACATGTGATCAAAAGCACACTGCAGGTAGGTATATCACCTGACACTTTTAAGGGTGCTTATTCAATATAGACTTTTTAAAAAGTGTAAACCACTGTGCCTTTTTGTAGACTTCTGTGAAATTCAAATAAAAGCTACAGAAGAAAATGTTGGATGGCATTTGTCAACCACTACAGGTCAGTGGGTGTATTTATGAAAATCCTGTTTTTTCAGAGCTGTGTAGCAGTTGTCAACATGTTGCCCTTACTGAGTCTGGTGCAAAACAATTTGTATTATTCCATCTGTATTAGTGTGCTGAAGCTGCACATTGTTTACATCTATTGAAAGGTTTCTGAAGAAAATCAAAGGGGTTATGTTATGTATGATCAAGAATTGTAGCCAATATTATATTAAAGGTGACTACATAATTCAATTATATTTTCATTTTTTTCCTTGGATAAATTGGAAAGCTTTTTGATTTTGCATAACACTTTGTCAACAGGTATAGGTCATAGTAACCTTTGAATATTAAGAGAGCCGGTGGGTTAATAGTCAATCCAGAGCTGAACTGATTCTGATGGTCACACTGGAAACTACCTGTAATGTGAGTTTTGGTGTTGTGTTGACTTTTGGAAATAAGTAATGATTTTGTCTGGGACTGTTTCACAAAAGCAGAGAAAATTCAGGATAATAAGAGTAAAGCGAGGCTTGATTTAGTCTCATCAGTGCACCCTAGCTAAATCTGTTTCATAATTTCCTAGCCTTGTGTGCACGTGACGTGTTTATGCGTTAACGCATATGTACGTGATGTGTTTATCAGAAAAGAAGTGCTTGGTTGGTCAGTGAAAACATTGGTCTGTAAAGGGAAAACTGAAGTGTGTAAATGTAAGGACTTTATGCTAATTAAATGTTTTTGTGCTCTGCAGCAATGAATAATAACACCTTGAATAATATTCATTGTGACGGTCTTGTACACGAGATGTGAATTCCTTCGTGACCCCACCGCTTCACTTGGGGGCGGTAAAGCGCTTTTACACTGCGATAAATGACAAGAAGAAGAAGAAGAACGAGGGGGGGGGGCCACCGGAAGTGCCGTCACAGGTCCGAGTTCCGCTACAAGCTTCGCGTCAGCCATGAAGATGACAGGAGAAAGCAGTTCTGGAAACTCGGAAATAACAATGGACGATGTAAAACTCCTTATTAAGAAGAAAGATGAAATTGAAGAGCAGATACAAGCTTACTACGACGTCTTACAAGACGTAAGTCAGCTGTCGGACGAGGAGTTCTAAGCAGCACAGCGCTAAGTCTACACTGCAAGTATTTATCAATACATGTGGCAAATTATGTCTTTGTTTACTTGTGTTGTTCACAGCAGGGTGTCGGAGTTGAAGGTCCCTTGGTTGACGTTGAGGGTTACCCACGAGCAGATGTTAATGTACACCAGATCAGGACGGCAAGGCACAATATTTCATGTAAGCGGCAGTGTGTTTGTTTCTGTTTCTTTCGTGGATAGCAGGGCACTTTTGGGTAACTGTGAACGTAATGCGAAAGTCTCTTATGGTCAAGTAGTGAAGTCGTGACCATCACAGAATAAGTAGATTGTCATTGTATGATGTTTAGTGATTGTAGATCACTTTCTCATTCCTGCTGTGTAGTAGCATTGGGATGCATTTCTGTTACTGAAACCAAAACCAGCCCCTGATATTTTCCACACGTGCCATGCGTGTTCTGCTGTTTTAGACAAATTGGGTGTCAGGTACAGATCAGTTAGCCACATACCGGCTCGCTAGATTTATTTATTTTTTCCAGGTTGAAATGGGAAAGTCACACCTTTGCTGGGCCTGCATACAGTGATGATTGGTTGTTATGTTTTGGGAGCATTAAGGTTAGGGTTATCAGGATTTGGGACATTTGAAATGAATTCACTGGCCAATCAGGTAATACTTTCCTCATGAAGAGTAATGAGCTTTACCCAGCCAAACTGAAAAAAAAAAAAAAAAGAAATTCACCACCACTTTCCTACTCAGATGTAGAGGGTTTCATTCTCTGGTAACAAAAACAATGATTTGTAGTTTCAGGTGGTTTTACACTAATTATAAAATAATGATTGATAATATACCCAACAGATTCTCGTGACTCTTACACACTGGTCTTTTAACTTACTGTCAGAAAAATACATGACAGATTGCCCGTTTCACAATTGGTCAGATCTTGGCTTCACCATTAAAAATACCAGCTGATATATATATATATATATATATACACACTTGTCAATATATCAATGAGTCTGCAACTAATATTTTCACTTTTACTTAAACTGCTAATTCTTTTCATCAATTTATCAATTCTTTGCATAAACTGTAAAATGTAGAAAACGATTTCCTTGACAAGCCGACAGAGCCAAAGTTGACTCATGACATGTCATGTTTTAACCAATCAACAGTCCAAAATCTTAAAGATGTTTAATTGACACTTACTTAAAATAGACAAAAGCATAATGTTACAGTTGTAGCTGCTGCAGGTGAAGTTAGTTTGAATTACTTTAGATTTTAAATAAAAAAACAAAGGGGAAAAGCTTATAAAGTACACTACTTTTCTGTATTTTACTTCACACTACTCCTTCATTATCTGCTATATAAACTGTTATAAGTTCAGTTCTCTGTTGTTTTAAAGGCAAAGCCTCAATGATGTCTTTCAGGCCTGCAGAACGATCACAAAGCCATCATGGTGGAGATAGAAGAAGCCCTGCACAAGCTGCATGCTCGAGAGAAAGCCAAGCGGGAACAGGATGAGTCAGAAGTCCAGGAGGAGTCGATGGAGCTGCAGGTCAGCCTGCCTCCTCCTTTTGCACGGGTGGATGCTGTGACAGAAGGCTCGCCTGCCTCGGGAGCTGTGAGTGACGTGAACTATGCTTTTGTAGTTGTTTCAGACAAAGCATCACAACTGTGTACAGTTGAGACTGTGACTGTGCTTTTGTTCCTGTGGTCATAGTGGTTGGTTGTTTCTTTTTAAAGGGGCTCAGACTTGGTGATGAAGTCATTGAATTCGGTTCTGTGAACACTGAGAACTTTCAGAACCTCCAGAACATTGCGTCTGTGGTACAACATAGTGAAGGGGTAAGTTACAGGTGTAATCCACATCTTTTATGAAAAATAAATCACATTTCATTGTTTATTATGCATCAGTTTAATTTCATTGTGGTAGTTTTATTGAGGATGCAGCTTGTTGTGTAATCTGGAGATTTCTGTTACATTTCAACTCGGTTTAACTTTATATTTTATTACAACTACACAGAGGAAGGTCCTCTGATTGTATTAGATCTGCTTTATACTTTCCAACCTTATGTGGCTTTGACAGTGGGTATAAATTAAATTTTGCTGAGCACACTTATTTTCCAGAGTGTAAACTGCAATGTCATGTTCCACTACAGAAACCACTACGTGTCACAGTGATCCGGGTTGGCCAGAAAGTTCAGATGAGCCTGACTCCACAGCGGTGGTCTGGCAGAGGTCTGCTGGGGTGAGTGCACAATTGAAAACACAATCATGTGTTTGGGTTGGCACAAACTGAGAGTCGAGTAGAATAGCTGATATTTAGAAACAAAAAAAGCCAGCAAGAACAAAAGTGCTGAAAAGCAAATGTTTACTAGAGTGTGTTCCACTTTTCCATGTTGTGATGGAACTAAAATACTCACTAAATAGGTATGACTCATAATTTAAATAGCTTTCTATTTGTATGAAGTTGTCCATGTCTGTTACAAGCCGTGTCTTTATTTTTTCAGATGCAACATTGTTCCAGTCCAGCGATAATCCCCATGACTTTGTGCAGGTTTTTGGTTTTGGAACTCCTTACTCTGCTTTTGTTCCTTAGAGTGCTTTCAACCTGACATTTCTATACTGCAGAAGGTACCATCAATTTGGATTTATTTTTTTTCAACATCTTAATGTGACTTCTACCTTTTTTCTTCATACAAGCGCAGTCTTCAGAATGGGCTATATGAAAGTATGTTGTCAAAGGTCAAGCTGAGTTTACTAATTAAGAGCTGAATAAACACAGCTACCTTAAACTACTTTGATTTGATTTCTACTTGATCAAAGAGTAGCACTTTCAGGAGCATAGTTGCTCTGTGCAAATATCAGTTTTAAGCCCGTTTCATTAATCTCTATCTTATGCGCATCTGGTTGTTTTGGCTTGAAACTTGTGGGGTTAATGGAAGATATTAATGATAAAATCTTTGAACATCTGGAGTAGTTGTTGAGATAACTTGCAGTGATCTGAAGTGAGGAACAGATTCTGAAAAACTGACTGAGAACAAAACTGATTAACTTTGCTGCCATCATCAATCAATAAAGTCTTATTTTCTACTTTTAGGGAAAAGATGGCCCGTCAGATATTATGTAAGAATAAATCAGGGGATCTTTATAAGATCATAAATAATTACCATGTTTTTTTACACATGTAATTTAAGATTTGGATTGAATCTGTCAAGTGTTTAGATTTAATACACCTTCTTCACCTGTTTGCTGTGAAACACAATTTGCTGTACTCATTCAGTAAAATATTTCCACCTCAACACATCGATGTGGCAAACATTTCTTTGTTTATTATTTGTAAATAATGTGTTTTTATTACATGAAAATTGGCATCACCAAAATGTCAAAAGTTAATTTGTTTTTCCAAAAGCAGTGAGTCCTTTTAAATGTAGGCTGTTTCTGTCAATATGAACAAAATATTAAAAGACTTCTGAACACTAAAGTATCAGAGTTCCTTGACGTGTAAAGACATGTTCAAGTGGCCCCACTCCCTCAAAGGTTTTTCCAGAATGTCACTGAAGTTTGTTACAAATCTAAACCTACCAATATAATACAAATTTTAATATTACAAAAGGAAACAAAATTCACTCTATTAAAGTGGAGAAAAAAAAATCACATGGGTTGCTTGAGTTTCTTCTTTTTGGGCTTGACCATTTGTGGTAGTTGGATTTTGAAGGCAGTCCTAAAAAGAAAACAATGAAATGAAATTGTATTACATAATGTCAGATGTACTGCCAATGCTGCTCAGCGTCAAGATTTAACTCTTAAAAAAGAAAAGAAAAACTCACTCGCATGTTGTACAAATGGGGCTGAAGTTGCAGAATACTAAAAAAACAACAACAAAAAAAGATAAGAGAGTGCCACCATAAAAACATTTGCAGCCTTTTCCAGTCATATATAAAGATAGTTGTCATGCATTTGTTTCTTTCACTGGAAGTCACACTCACTTGACAGACAGACTGAGCACACATAACCAATTTCAATGAGGTTTCGATGGCAGAAACACGCAGCTCTGTAGTCCACGTGTGCAGGTGGCGGCAGCACCAGCTGCGAACGCTGCTCCGAGTCAGGCAGGAACACCCACTGTTCAGAAAACACCACCATCCACACAAAACAACTGTCTTTGCATTTTAAAGGAGATAAAGCTGTTCTCAGAAATGTGTCACCTGTACTGCACTCTCACCAAAAGATACTGTGCCAGGGCAACTTTCTGTGGTATCTTCAGGTACAATCCTCCGGTAATATCACAAGCCTAAAAAATA
This sequence comes from Brachyistius frenatus, assembly GCF_029030835.1. Taxonomy (NCBI): domain Eukaryota; kingdom Metazoa; phylum Chordata; class Actinopteri; family Embiotocidae; genus Brachyistius; species Brachyistius frenatus. Next base: position 127,018 of record NW_027210629.1, read on the forward strand.
GGCTTAAAGTAAACCAAAAAACTGGGTATATGCTATATACACTGGCATACACTGATGATATTGATATACTATATTTTCAACACTAAGATTGTCCTAACAAAGCAATGAAAACATACCTGCTGCAGGAGACCCGAGTCTGAGTCTAACACACAGGCATCTATCAGGATGCTCTGTTATGAAACACAGAAATATTGTGATTTTTAAAAAATCTATTAAATAAATATACTTACTTATGGGAAACAAGTAGTAAAACACAAGTGAGGTCTTTTGACTTTACCTGCTTTTGGGCAGCAAAAATCACGTTCATGAAGTTCATGTACTGGAGGGCGCAGTCCTCGGCTGCTTTTATCACCTGTCCAGAACAGAGAATACAGAGGCTGCATTCAAAGTCAGGTGAAGAAAACTCAAATACTCGTGATGTTAGACCACTTGGGGCTTACCAATATTCTTGATTTAATCTCTTGTCCAACTAAAAAAGGATAAGAAAAACATGTTAGGTTTCTAAAAGAAAACAGAAATTCAATGAAGGGCTTTATTAAGTTTATATTAATAAAGGATTACCTTCCAGCTCTTTTGAAACCCTATGAATATCTGGATATTAATGGTTTAAGGAAAATTTGGAAAAGAGTTCAGCTGCCAGTCATTACTTCATTAAGTGAAAAAAAGATGACAAACAATCGGTAGTCATTACTTGTAAACTAGACCAGCAAAGTAATCGCCAAGCAAACAGTGAACAGATTGAAACACCACCTATACCCTTCAGCACAAACAGTATGAGCATGCTGTGAACACACTGAGCACAACATTTTTCAACAACAACAACACATGCCTTTACCTGCACTTACACTTCTTTATTTCATAGGCTCCTTATACCTTCAGTGCAGTGATTCATTAATGTTATGTTTGACTTTTTCTTAGCTAATAGATGATACAACTGCAAACAGTTTTTCATTGAAAGGATACAGCAAAGCGCTTTGGCGAGAGATCCAGCCAACAAAGTATCAGTTGAATTTCCCCTCACCTCAGCTGTAACCACAAAAGTAAGTCACAAGGTACATTTTAAGGTGTCACCAACTTTGTATGGCTTCACTAAACACTGGAAAATAGAGCTATAAAGACAATGCAGTGATAGCAAAGACAGTAACCAGCTGTTTTGCTTTAAATCAACCTGCTGTATGTATTTCATCTTAATTTCACCTTCACAAAATCAGACTTGTACTTACTTTTTGACATGACATTCCTGATCTCTTCAACGATAAGGTTATTGGCGACAGATAGGAGTTCATATTTTCCATCCCCACTGGAGGATGCATCCTCCCCATCCCCGTTTCTCCAGTTCTTACTGGGATACAGGAAGTGGCTAAAAGAAAGTAAGTGGGAGACAAATGCATATAAGCATTGACGGCACTTCAGTCCTGGAAAGTAAAACTGGTGGCGGACATGTACCACTGAAACACTGTGAAAATATTCCATTACAAGTAAAAATTCTGCTTTTAAAATGTTACTAAGATTGAACAAGTATGGGCAAAAACAGCACTTAAAAGTACCAAAAGTGTGATTACTGCTTTTGCAGAAAAATGGCCTGTAAGTAATAAATAATTGCATTTATGTGACTTCGGTAGAAACTAATACTGATGCACTAAAAGGTTACCTACACTGATGTGTAAATAGCATTTTACTATTGTAGTGAGTCATGGTGGAGTTAGTTATAAATAACTTAAACACTATTAGGTTTGTTTACGGTCATACTTCAACTACATTTTGCTGCCAATACTTAACGGTTTTGATGTCGGATTTTTTTCACGCAGGACTTTTACTTGTAATAGGGTATTTTTATATTGCTGTATTGGTGCTATTTTACTTAAAGTGAAGGATCTAAATACTTCCTCCGTCACCGGTTTTGAATGGCGTGTGTCATCCCTGGACATTTTTAAGATAATAAATTATACTTTAAATGTCCTTACTGTTTTTCCCCACTGTAGACGGTTCTGTAAAGTTACCTGTCTTGACAGTGGCTGGCGATGACAGCCAGCCTGTTTGTCCTGGTCATGGCCATGTGGGAGTTTCCCATCACCATGACTGCGTCCAGACACTTGGAAAGGGTGAACTGGGCACACGCAAGAGGACAGTGGGTGCAGTTTGGCATCAGCCACGTTTAAAACAACACAGTCAGAATAATATCCCACATAATGGTAATACCTCTGGCCCACGTTGAGCTTGCTGTCCCCACCATATCGGGTTTACATCCACGACGATGACCAGCAGGTTGATTTCCTCCTCTGCAGAACATTTTGAAGCAATTTCAGTATCGCACAGCTCAAAATTCCCTCCCACAAAAATCTTCAAGTGTATAAAATAAACACATGCAAACTTCAAAAATAACACATGGCACAAAATCAGCAAAAGGCGAAAAAAAAAAAAAAACTTACCTGATGCCATCACGAGAAGATACGTGTTTCAGACTGGAGCTTTATCTTCTGTTAGCTTCCATCTTTGATCTGAAAGTTTACACGGCGTCCACAGAATCGGGAGCGTTTTAAAGTCTGGATATTCTGACCATGAATAATTTAGTAAAAACTAAACATTTAGGAAAATATAGCCACTCTCTTCTGTTACACACCACACCGATGACGTCTGTGTGCGTCATCAGAATGCGACCGTCTACATCTCCTTCTACTTCTAATCATTGAGCTTCTCATGAGACCGTTTAGCGCACTGCTGCCACCCAGCGCCTATCAATGCTCTGGCCTAAGTTCACTTATTTTGTTTTTATTTGTTATATTTTTGCGTAAGTTCACTTTATAGCCACTGCACACCCACACCCATTTAGATCAGGTGACGCATTCAAATCTTTTACGGAACCAGAAGTAGCAACACAACAATGTAAACAATTTATGAGTTTATGAACTAGGAAACAAAATATTCAGATCTTTCAACAACAAAATCAGAGTGTGTGAGAGCAGGAGTCAAAACACCAAACAGTCTGTCCAGACAGAACAAAAGTTTCTCACCAGGCACAACTGAAGTAGCTTGAAATCCACATTGAAACAACATCCTTTAACAGCTGTCCAATATTGTATAATATTGTCCAATAACTGTCCTGAAACATTTTAGGACATCTTTTGACAGGTTTTCATCCTTTTCCCTAGACTGACTCATTTCTATCTTATTAGCTTTTAGGATCACAAACACATAATAACATCTTCTTCTTCCTTTTTTTTTTTTCCATCTTTATTTCAGTTATTATTTAAAAACACAAAGATTCTTGAAAGGAATGTTTCCCAGTACAAGACAAACCGTGCTTCCTGAATTGTCCCTGAAGCATCGGGGGGTAATTTTGGTTGTATAATCAAAGAGTCCTTGTGCATCTGTCTAGTTCCTGGGTTTGGGTTTTGGCTGGGCTTGGAGTGAGACAGTCCTGTATCTCTCTGTCTGGTAGGCGTCTGACTCGATGGCCTTGCTGGAGTTGTTCAGCGTCACATACACATCCCCGTTGATCTCAGTGACCTTATGAATCCTCTGTTTGACACCCTTGGAGCGCCAGTGAGTCATCAGGGGTTTGGCTGTGGGATCGACCACTGCTTGGTAAAGCCCCTCCCCTTCTGCTAGTGTGATTTTGTACTTGTGCCACGGACACACGATGCACAGACTCCCATTAAACACCTAATGGGGAAACAGCATGACGGTGGTAGGAGAAAAAGGACATAATAATAGCAGCTGGAAAGATAGTGTTACAAAAAAAACACACTATTAATCAACTATTTCATAGATAGGTTTAAGTATTAGAAATGTACATGACTCTTTACAGGGATTGTGTGTCAAATAGTGCCTGATATGTTTTTATGAAACTTATTCCAATATTCAGACAAAACTCACCTCTATGTCTCCATACTGTAACGCACCACCTGCATCTGTCAGTGAAATAACAAGTGTCATTACACACAGCAGTGTTTCAAACATGTACATTATGTCGACCCACACAGTCTGAGCTTACGGTAGCAGCGCATGTCCATCGCATGAAGCTGCCCCTGGTGGTGCAGGACCAGCACCTCTCTGCATCCATTCACCAGCTTGGTCACACGCCCAGCCTTCACAATGTCCTCCCTCTTTCCAAAGAAGTGGCAGGCGGACGGCGGGGGAGACGAGGAAGAGGAGGAAGTCTCAGTCGTCTCCTCGGAGGAGAACATTCGGAGCACTTCTTACAGCAGATTTCCTGGTGTTGAATAAGATTATATTTTTTTAAAGTAATGTTTACCTTTTGACCTGACAGGAGAGTAAACTGCTGGTTTATGCAGACCTCGTAGACTTAATTCACACTACTGTCAAGACCCATAACATACATTGTGTTTGTCCATGTGTGCTCATTTCCAGCAACTTCCTCATTCCACGTGGCTTTTTAAAAATTGAATCTACAATACAACATTAACTAAGAGAAGGAATAGATTCAAATACAATCAAAACATATACAGTAAGGTATTTGCTATGTGTGAATTTTTCACTCCCAACTGATCATCATTTTATCTTTGTGTCTGGTCCAGACACAGGGGGAAACACATTATGATTTATTAATGGCGGATAATTCCTCTTTAATTAGGCACTTACTCATTAATTCTCAATCTAAATATTACAATAACCCACCTTTTATGTCGTCGAGTCGCATCTGTGACTCCGATTGTCACCTCTTAAGTTCCGTAGCTGGTTGCCATGGCAGCATTTCTCACGGGATCTTCCAAATGCCAACTGGAGATGCTAATTAGGCCACATGTCCGGGGTGAGACATGTGATTTATCCAGCTAAAATTATACACATGAATGCGATTATTTATCAATCTCAAACAGCCCTGCTAAATCATTTGGACATTAACTAAGAGAAGGAATAGATTCAAATACAATCAAAACATAATTATGGACACCATAGAAGTGTAAAGAAAGCCACGGGTCTGCTGTGTTTGAGGAAGAGCCATTGTTATGTGTTACATCCAAAGTTGTCCCCAGAGAAACACGGAACGGATTTGCCTTCTACCCCCAGTGTGGCTCCACCTACTTGACTGGAGTGTGGATTAGTATATGGGGAGGAAAGGAAATTAAAAAAAAAAAAAAAAAACTAAATTCTCCCCATTATTCCTCTTACTCTAAAATAATAAACAAGAAGACTGAGTAGCTTATATGAGGTTTTTCCAAGCAAACTTGTCTTCATCCTTGTTCTGATAATAATTCCCTTCTTTGTTGCAACCTATCAATCAATAGGCTACATGTTTGACAGTTATGGTCCATTACAGAGTCCAGTAGGGTGCTTGCCTATTGCATAATAACCATCTCTTCCTTTGGGCCACCGCGACGTACTCGTCTAACACCGACGTGTTTCTGAATAATGTAAAGATGTCTTTCTGTGGCCCCAATGTTGAAAAATATTATATTGCAAACAGACTATGTGCAAAGTTTACACAAAGTATTCATGCATTCACCACTACATAGACAATACATATAGTTTATAACGCAGCCTGCCAATATGGGCATACTGTATGATGGATTAGGCCGATATGAAGGATAAAATTGGATTTCTTGAAAAAAAAAAAAACATGGCTTGTAGATAATCAAATTCAAATAAATCTGTTACACGTGCAATTATGGAAATTATCTATCAATTTAGCACAACATCAGGGGCTAAACCAAATTGCCAATTTACAATGGTATTTAATCATAATGTTCGGATCAAATCAACACCATGCTCCATACAATATAGCTAGATTGTTTAAATGAACCCGGGTGATATCAATAACAATCTCTGTGACATCATTAATAAACCCAGCATTGGTCTTCTCAGCTCTCCGTGCTGCTGTAGAGCCAACGGGGGTAAACGTCTTAATGGTTTAGTCTGAGAAGGCTTTTTGTCTTAATGCTGGTGAGCATTAAGCCCTCTGACGGATTATCCCCCTGTTTCATGCTGAACTGGGCGTAATTTGACCGGTTGTCCTCCTTAAATTGTGCATCTACGTCCGATAACATTTCTCCCTCTCAGAAAAACCTGCCCGACCAGGAGCCGGTACCCGTATCCTCTCACGTGCTTCTTCAACCGTCTTCGTCGTCATGGAGACCCAAGCTGTGTACGGAAATAGTGACGCCACTCAAGCTATCAACTTTGTGAAAGATTTGTCAGTTGAACTTGCTCGAGTCATTTTCTGCTGCTAAAAAAAAAAAAAAAAAAAAAAGTCAGGAGGGGGTCTGGTAAGTTTTCTGCAGATTTTTTTGTGAAAAACGTATTGTTCTTACAGTTAGCCAATTTGTACATGAAACTATTTGCAAGCTAAGCACAGTTTTTGTCAATATCAAAAAAAGCATGACAACTTTTCCTTTATTTTTGGGGTGTGGTTTGGTTCTAACAACACTTAGACAGGTGTCAACGTCACACTTCCTTTTTACTTTATGCTATGCAGACATAAATATAAATTGCTGAGGCAGCGCATGAAATCCCAACATTACATTACTGTAAGGACTTTGGCTCTGCCTTGAGGAAATAGGGACCCGTAACTCTGTTGCTCTGTCGTGATGTGAAGCAGTATTTCATTAGCACAGGTATGAAAAACACTTTTAACTTGTGTATGCACATAAAGCGGATTTCACTCATGCCGTATGGCAGGGCTATTGCAGCTGCTGGCAAACCTGCTGTAGAAGCCAACAGTTGCTTGACCATGCCTGCTATATTTATCATATTTACTACTATACAGAAATGTGTGACGGCTGCACAGTGCTGCCCTGGCTGCATCCTGACCTCGTGTCAGATTTCACCATCGTACCACCGTCCCATGCTTTGCTTACCGCCACGACAGAGCAGGGTGGTAGTAATGACACGGCGACTAACTCGTGAGCATTATTATCTGATAGACATCACAGGGGGAGGTAAAACAGCAGCAACACACTGTTTTGGAAAAAGTTTTGTGTCTGCAGTTCGTAGTTGTTTTGAGTGATTTTCTGTGTAAGTTTAGACTTTAATCACAGAATTACTCTAGTTGTGCTCTGATTTCTTTTGCAGGTCTTTGCTTTTTGTGACCAACTGACAGTGACTAAAGTGACATGTCTGCTTTATCCAGAGTTGGTTGAGTAAAGTAACCAACTTTAAGGGAGGACATGACTCTTTGCCTGTATGAGTGTCTGAGAGCAGTTGAGCTACATCGTCACTATGCAAGGTAAGCACACTCAATGGACATCTAAACTCACACTCACTCTGTATTCTCTTATAAGATTATTTGTCCGCCTCTTTCCTGTCCTTCAGGTTCATCTCAGCGGGTGTTTGTCGTGCAGCCCACCTTTTAACGCTGAGCATGGAGGCCTACCCCCTCCTGGGAATCTGTACTATGGTGGACAGGACTCGGCTCTTCCATCTGGTCCAGCTGGTCAAAACTCTTGACCTGGAGAGCCTTGGATATGACGATGGTGACGATTATGATGTTGATGGAGGGGATGAACACCATGCTGTAGAGGATAGTAGCTTTAGTCATGATGTCTGTGGAAATCCTGATGAAGATGTCAGTGCTGACGAGGATGAAAATGGAGCTGCTTTGAGTAGGCTTAATGAAACCACTTTTACCAAACCATCGTGCGTTCGCAGACGTCTTGATTTCAGTAATGAAACCATTGATCATCATCAGAGGCTTTTTTCTTGTCCTGTAGACACTGCTCATGTTTATGCAAATTTGAATAGAAATGATGAGTCAGTCCAGGGAAATGGATCAGGCAAACCTGTGCAGCTTGATAGTAGGAGTGCCATGGTATGTGGTTGCCAGGGGAACAAGAAGTACAAGCCGTGTTTTCGTAGTTACCTTTCTGATCGTTATAAAGTAGAAAACATCAAGCCAGAGATCACAGGAGGGATTTCTCTGTACAACTCTGACACCATATTGTCATCAAAGTGTGTATCCTTTCCCAAACCCAGTCCTGCAACAGTGGCATCAGGGACATTTAACAACAAACCATTTGGATGCAAAAACAGAAAAGGAATCTCTAGGAAGCAAAATCTCTGTACTGATATGGGCAGTAATGGGGGTATTGGACGCATGGTTAAGCAGACACCTGTTTATGAAGCAAAGAGAGAAGCTGGCTACAACTACGGACTACCACTGAGTTCTCCTCCTGCTCCAAACAAAAAGTGAGTGTCAGTGGTTTGTATCGTCCTCACTGCTAGCTTCCTATCTGCAAATGTCATATATCTCGGGGATGACCACAGTAAGTTATTCACATTTATTGAACATAAAATGCATTTAAAAAATATATATAAAGTATTCAAAAGCCACAATACTTACATTGAAGAAATAGTTTTTAAATAATTTACATGCTCTTTATGACTGTCTTTTTTAGATGAGGACGTTTACATAAAATTTTCATATGAGTATTGTTTCCTTTGGACATGATCGTCTTAATTGTGGCCGTGATTTATGTGTGTGTGTGTACCAGAAAAGCAGGGGAGCAGCGGATTAGTGTGTGTGTGAGGAAAAGACCTCTGACGCATACAGAGCACAAAAGAAGGGAGGCAGATGTTGTGACTACTCCGGGTGGGGAGTGTGTGATTGTCCATGAAAGCAAAGAAGCTGTGGATCTCACACAATACATACTACAGGTAGATGTTTTAAATGGAGGAGAAAATGACAAATCATTGTATTGTTACTCAGGTGGATGCTGAAGGTCACCTTGTAAAATCATTAGGCTTCTTTTTGTTTATTTCTGACTTTGCCCCTTGCTTTTTTGTCCCCACAGCACAGGTTCTACTTTGACCATGTCTTTGGGGAGGAGAGCTCCAATGAGGAGGTGTATCAAAGAACAGCATATCCTCTGGTGCAGCACATGCTCAATGGGTATGTTAGCATTGATGTGATGGTATTTGTGGAGGTATATATTTTGTCACCATACCATCTTTTCAGTCCAAATGATTCAGTTTTAGAGTTTGAAGCACATGTTTTGCTACTCTGTGCTTCCCATACGTTTATATTTGTGTTGTGTGTGTCCACAGAGGTAAGGCCACCTGCTTTGCATATGGCCAAACAGGTGCAGGGAAGACTCACACCATGCTGGGTTCATCTCCCGGGAGACCAGGGTTGTATGCTCTGGCAGTTCGGGACATTTTTGCTCACCTGTCCACTGCACACACATACTCATCCCTGCTGGTGTATGTCAGTTTCTTTGAGATCTACTGTGGTCAGCTGTATGACCTCTTGGACCACAGGAAAAGGTTTGTGTTTGTGTCTTGTTAGGGTTGTGTTAGAAGAGCGTACGAATTTGTGAGGTGGAGCTTGCACACTAAAGAAGGAGACGAAGATGACCAGATAGCAAATGATTAAAAAAAAAAAAAAAACCCTGATGAATCTGGTTTCAAGTATTGAAATATTTGTCATTAATTCATCAGTTGTACATTAGTGTGACAATAGGCCTGTTTATATCCTGAATTTGATCAAATATGTGGATCATTTGTGTTTCTATAACATTATCATACAAGAAGCAGTTTGTCCTTTCTACTTCATATTTGGAGTTTTAGTTAAACCTTAATTTTCTTTCTTTCTTGCTTCTGAAGGCTATTTGCCAGGGAGGATGGACAGAAAGTGGTTCACATTTCAGGACTGCGGGATGTCAGAGTGGACTCTGTGAGCTCGCTGCTTGAGGTTCGTCCCTTCTTTAAAAACTGCACCATGTCCATGCTATGTTGTCCAGAGCTGGGGTTCTGATTAGCACCCAAACCATTTGAACACAATAAGACAAAGACTTTGATTCTAAAATGAGAGCTCTACCATTAAAACAAAGAGAAAAATAGTATGGTTGACAATCTAAATAGCTAAATTCATAATAAAGGCAAAATCCCTCTTTTTTTTAATATTCAGTAGGACAGTGCCGGGAGAGGGGTATGACATGCAGCTATGATCGAATCATAGATGTAGCTGCTGTGTGGATGCATCTTAACCATTCCCCCCCGCCAAATTTCCTGGCACTATGATTGAATGAGAGCTTGTCTTGCATATCTGACTTAAGTTTGTTTTTGTATTTTAAGTCCAAATCATCATCTCTTTCTAGCACCTCAAGTCATCTGATTGTGTACTAACATCCTCACCAATACACCAGCAGACCTTAAATACTTACATATCGCCAACGAGAGTAATTCTAGGAATTTTATAAGTTTGAAGTAGTGACTACCACAATCTATTTGACAATTTTATTTTAGATATCAATCTCTTGCCTTTCTCTTCTTTCTCTTCCTTCTCCTGAATTTTTTTTGTTGCTTTTACAAAGGTGATTTCTCAGGGTACAGAAGAGCGCACACAGGGGATGAGTGGCGTGAATCCACTTTCCTCTCGTTCCCATGCCTTGCTTCAGATTCAGCTGAGAGATCCAAACCAGCGCACTGTAGGCAGGTGAGTTACAACGGATGTGGTTTTTTTAAATTAATTTTAGGCTTATGGTGTACACACTTCGTGACAGCTATGTTTTTTTCTCCCGGAAGCGATACTAGAGTTATTGGAGTAAAATGACTGAAATAAGAAGTGGGTGTGTTTGTGTGTAGGATGTGGTTTGTGGATCTGGCAGGAAGTGAGAGGGCCTCAGACGCCAAAGAACCAGACAGGCAGAGTCGTATGGAGGGAGCTGAGATTAACCAGAGTCTGTTGGCTGTAAGTTATACAGACACTTTCATATACACTTATGAGATCCCCTAAAGTCAAAGATATTTGTGAAAGTATGGTCTTTCCCATTGACAGTTTGTTTGTGTTTTTCTCAGCTTAAAGAGTGTATCCGGTCCCTTGATAAAGAGCAAGCGCATACACCTTTCAGACAAAGCAAACTTACTCAGGTAGTAAGACCCGTGTAACTAATGATACAAGTTTGCATTAATATCCTGGCCAATTTTCTTGTTTCATCAACGACACCCCTGTGTTTTCATATTGAATGACTTCATTCTCATTCTAGGTTTTGAAAGACTCGTTTGTTGGTGACTCAATGACATGCATGATTGCCAATATTTCACCTGGTCACACGGCAACAGAACACACACTTAATACACTGAGATATGCCAATCGGTAAGTGTTTTGTGAGTGTTGTGAGAAGGTATAATGGGAGGAGGTTATATATTTGATTTGTTGCTTGAAATATTTATTGAATATCAGTTCAGAGCCCTCATTCCTCCTATTTAATACAATATGATTTAGGGATTTTTTTTTTTTTTTTTTTTTTTTTGCTCCCATTTCATGATGTCCGGGGTTATGGTGGCATTAATCCCTGTCCACTATTTGAGATTTTATGTATACTTCATTTTGTAAAGGGTGAAGGAGTTGAAGGGACAAAGCGGACCAAGAGGACGAAGAAGAGGCAAGACAGTGCCCTCTACCAAGCATAGCCTGACCAACAACAGCAGAAGCAGGAGTGTTGGCACCCGAGGGAAAAGTCCCCCTAAAAGACCAAAGTTAGAGAGACAAAGTGAGACTTTTGGTCCCACCACTCCTACCAACAGGTCACCCATAGGGGGGGCAATTCTCTGCTCGACACCAAAGAACAGCAAATGTGGAGAGGAAACCAACGCAAGGGACAGAAAAGGGATTGGACTTGAACATGTTACACCTGTTAGAGGTTGGCTGAGGATGGGTAATAAGAGACATGGGAGTAATGAAGCAGGTGAAAGGGAAGGCAAGAGCATAGAAAATGAAACTGATGGAAGTCCTGGCTTTCACTCCGTGAGTGAGCAAAGCGTCAGAGCAGGACTGTTGTTGGGACAACCAGTAGACCAGCAGCTTCACTTGTGGGAATCGCAAAAACATGGAGTAGCTAATGAGGGTAATTCATCTTTTACCGTAAGGGAACCTGGATTCTACCACATGGAAAAAGATAACCCACAGCGCATTTTGAAAGAGGAGAGAACGGAGGAGAGACAATGGATAGAATTACGCAGACAAGTGGAAACCAGGAGAGACAAGAGTAGTGAAGTAGAAAGGGAAAGAGATTTCCAAAAGGCCGATGAAAGGAATAAGGAGAGGGAGAGGCATCTGAAAAGTTATCATGAACAGCTGCAGCAGTTTATCCCTTCATCGAGTTCTTCATCTTTCCATCTCTCCTCAACTTCTACATGTCCATCTTTATCCACCTCTACTCAGGATTCTCTCTCTTCTTCTGTTTCTCCATCATCTCTTCAACACTCCTCTCGCCTATCAGCTTCTGCCCATATGTATCACAGTTTGGTAGATGTTTTAGATGCATGCAAAGCCAGGGTTGAGATCAGGGCTGATGGTAATAGAGGAAAGCAGCCTCATCCCAGTGGTGAGATTCACTTACAAACTGAATCCTCTGTAGTCTACAGTGATAACACGGATACGAGTGGTGACTGTGGTTGTGTTGGTGAAGACTGGAGGGTGTCTTTGGAAAGGACAGAGGCAAGATTTGAACAAGAAAGGGCTGAAAGTGAGAGGAGGTCGGTGGATGCGACGGGTGAAGCAAGCGTCAGGAGAGACGATAGCCGGCCGACTGGGATGGAAGCGGGGGAGAGGAGATGGGCTTGGATGGCAGCAAAGGAGACAGAGCCAGCAAATAGGATGACAAGGGCAATTCCAGCAAATGTAGAGGCACAGTTGTCTTACAGCTGTGATTCAAAAAACAGAAGGGAATTATCTGTGGAAGGACTAGATGCCTCAGATAGCGCAGCTGATGGAGTGTGGAGTGCTGAGCAGGGAGGAGCAGCTGATGGTTTAGCGTCTGCCCACAGCAACAGTCTCTTCAGCTACCCTTCTTTTGATTCAGCGCTTCTGAAAGCTCCTGCTGAGCGACCCCTCTCGCCAACCTGCAAACGAACCAAAGCATTCCTGACTACAGACAAACTTGGCAATGTCTCTCTTGAATTGAAACATGTTAAATGTAATGCCAACATTCTGCCTCTACCATTGAAAAATACCTCTGAGACACTGCCATCAAACAGCCATACAGGGAAGAAACTATTGTCTGCTGCTGTTAATGCCAGTGGAAGACAACTGTCACATGCTCAGTCCACTACATTACCTCTCACAACTTCCATCACACAGATTGGATTTAAAGTACCCGTTGAACCCCTCAAGAAACTACCTGAAAATCCACCTTACACTCAGGTACACAGCCATTCAGACATTAAAGCTAAAATGTCACCTTTACCTCAAGATGAGACTTCAGCAGATTCTCATAGCAACATCATGGACCCACTCAGCATCTCCCTCCTTCAAGTGGACCAACAAGCTGCCACAGCCTCGTTCCTCCAAGGGGAAAACAGCAACACCTCACTCTGTCCGCTTGAGAAAGACAGATGGGAAGAGAGAAAAGTGTGTCTCACATGTGCAGAGATGGTGGGGAAAGTTTTAGAGGATGAAGATGTAGAACTTCGCCTGTCTTGTTTGGAGCTGCCACAAGCAAAGACCCACCAGCCCACCACCTCTGATACTATGAGAGCTACTAATCACAGCGTTCATCCAGGAAGGAACAAACTTCATATTCCTGAGGTTATGCAAGGCTCTCTACAGGACCAAGAGGACAGTCATAAACCCAAAACTAAACCAGCTGTTGGCAACAAGGCCTCGGCATCTTCACCAAAACCCTCTACATGTGCTTCTGTGCAAACCTCCATCATGTCACCCTCTGTGCAGCACCATGGCCACACTAGTTCACCCAGTTTGCGTAATCTAATGACAAATGCCACAGAAATCCTAAAGGAATACGCACACGATGAGAACAAAACACGTTCACGTTCCATTGCAAGAGCACAGTCAGAAAACGTCCCGGGCCCGTTGAATGCAGTGCCAAGCCGATGTTACGCAGTACACTGGAACCATTCCAGCGACTCGAAAATGCCACCCCCCAAAAAAAATCCTGCAGAGTCAAATGGTCAGGAAAGCATTAGTGATGACCAAATTCTACCCACAATCCATCTGTTTACCCTGAACGACTTGGACCATGCTAAGTGAGTACCAGAATACTCACTATTTTTGTAAAATACCAATCCAAAATAAGTGCTGTTGAAAAATCTGGTTCCCAAATGATAATAGTACTAATTTGTTGTAAGAATAATGGAGTAATCATAAACTACAGGGTATTGGTTTGAGTAAAATATATATATTTTTTTCTAACCCTATAAACCAATCTAACTTTAGGTGGTGCATTGTCGAGGCCCATTGGGAGCAGCTAAAAGAGATGGAAGCTTTATGCGATAAGGAGGGAAAGCTTCTGTGTCAGCAACCTGATATGGTCAGAATGAATCCCAACCAAAGTTGTTTGTTTATTTCAGTCCTCTACCTTTCTTTTTGTAAATCATGCATTTCAAAGTGATAACACATTCTTGTCTGTCTGTTTTATAGATATTTGGGGATTATGTCCACAAGCTTGAGGAGATCATGGAGAGAAAGGCTTGGTGTGTACACAGCATGAGAGCTCAGCTCCAGCAATATCTGAGGCACCTTCAGTCTAACCCCCCCCAAGAAGATAAGCATGATCCAGTTACTTGAATTAAATAAGTTAAGTAGCAGGAGTATGTGCATTTTTTTTTTTTACATAGAACAAATTGTAGTCATGGCAAGCTATTGGTGCGTAATATGTTATCACTGACAACACAAACAGTATGACTCTGCTACAGTAATATTACACGTTTTTTCATGTTAAAGTGACCTTTATGAGTTCATTAGGCTCTGGACAAATATCACTTGGTGTGGATGACATTAAGAGATATGTATACAAGTAACTTTAATGTGTTTTCCCATGAGAATAATATATATAGAAGAATCAAACAGGTAACATATGTCCATGTTTATGCATTCTGATAATAGTTAGGTTTGTTTGTTTTTTGTGTTCTGATTACATACTGATTCAGATGCTCACTGTGCATTTTAAAAGTCAAACATGATTAGTTCTTTGGATCCTAATTTAATTCATTAAGTTCATCTATGTATATATTACTAAGAAACTTAAATGTTTTAGAAATGAAGTTATTTCTTGTATGTCAAAGTTATGTCCAGTTTGATGTGATAAGTTTCTCCTATAGTTTCTGATGAATAATTTTTTCATCAGCTTAAGTCTGGCTTGGTCTTTAAAAGCTACTAGTCTTGAGTTCTTCTTGTGAAAAAAGTTACAGAAATGATCACATTGTCACTTTGAGATATTGCCTTGGTATTTAACTTAATTAAGAGTTTCAATTTTCCTGTTTGAGTCATAATTTTTAGTTTCATCCATGGTCTAATGCTATCAAAGACCAGCCCAGCCTGTTAGTTATTCTGTCTAACTGTGTGCTTCGCTAAATCTCTGACTTGTGAATGAGGATACGCAGAACAAAAGATGCAACTAATATTTTGAGAAACTATTCTTTAACTCAGGTTGTGAGATATGTTTACTAAGCAAATGGAAACCTTTTCAAGTAGTAAATTGTGAAGACTGTAAGATTAGTTTTTTCTTGTGATAAGATATTGTGATATTTGTAAGGTAATTTTCAGTTTTCAACGGCGTTATTGAGGCTCCTTGGTTTCTGAAACAGAAGTTTAACTGTTAAAGAGTGAATAAAATTTTGTAGATAACATTGTTGTATGTGTTGTCAAATATTAATATTAAAAGCATGTGATTTGATGATAATTTTAGGACGGTGCAAACAGAGTGCAACCCCCCCCTCAAATGTGTTCTTTTTACTCTAAGAAATGTACACATCTAGCTATATATATATATATATAAGTTAAAGCTTAAAGTAGGCCAACATACAATTAGTCTACCTAAACACAGTGCGAATACCAGAGGATTACTGTACCATTAAATAAAAGATTGAGATGTTTCCTTTAAACCCCTCTATAAACAAAGAGTGAAGCGTCACATTCAGACCTGAGCTCATCTCAGGAGTCGGCGCTGTGCCGTTCCAGACGGGAGCGCGCACGTCCAGGGCGCGGCGTTCGGAGACCACCTGACCGGCTCTGCGGCTTGTGGTTGGCAGTTATCGGCTTCACAACGGCGCGGTGAGTCACGTGACAGCATCTGCTGCGGCTGCTGGCTGAGCAAAGCGTGTTAGCAGGTAAAAAAAGAAAGACAACAATTTTTATTTATTTTTTTAATTATTTTTTTTGTAGTTAGCATTATAAAAACATTACAAACGGCTCAAGTGCCTCATCAAATATTTTTTAATTCAGTTTAACGAAGCCGAAGGGCCGATTCAGAGACGCACTTCGCTCCGTTCGTCGGTTGGCTAACTAACTAAGTTGCTAGCTAGCCAGCCAGCGTTGTGCTGCATTGTATGCGGACGGGCCGTTCACATGCCGGGCAGTTAGCATGCTGTCGACACACGTCGTGGCTGAACGGGCCACGTACATTGCGAAACTGTTTCCCCCCCTTCCCCACACACGTTTACTTGAAAGTGCAATTTCGGACACCGGCCGTTTGTACGTGTAAATGAAAAACGATGTTTTTTGTTGTTGTTGTTGTTGTTGTTTTTTCTTCTTTTCCGTTTCGCCGCAGTTGTTAGCTTTCTGCTAACGTTAGCGTGTCTCTCGGTCTACACACAAAGGGGGGGGGGGGGGGGGCATCGTCGCGCTAGTCACGTTTGTTTTAATTTTTGTTGTTGTTGTTGTTGTTGTTCCTGCCTCGGCAGGACCGGGCGTGGATGAAACGCATTGGCAGACGGGGGTTAACTAAACGAAGGCTAATGTCCGCCTCGCAGAATATCACGTTTGAACGGAGTGTGAGTCAGAACAATGACGCGCTGTTAGCTCGGCTGTAGCCGCCGTGGTGAGCCCGTGTGGCTCGTGTTTCCGTCGAGAGTCACTTCACGTTCACCAAAACAAGACTGCAATTCAGTTTATCACTTCACGTGAAGTGCCGCGTGAAAACACCGACGAACAGTAAATACAACGTACAGTTGCATCTGACTGTGGTCCGGTGTGATGCGTAATAACTTGGTTTAGTGTTGTACTTTAGATTTCTAGTTGATTCCTGGCTCTTTTGTGGTTACGTGGTGCTTTTAATCAAATGTCAGTGTCTGTGTGTATCATCACGTCATAGATGAGGCAAAGTGTTCATACCAGCGATCATATATATACACTGGTGCATTCTGACGGTGTTTTTGTGTGGGAGGGTTGTAAGTTGACACCCAGGACAGGCCCCTCTTGGCTGGCTAAATTTAACCGGGGATGTGGGGAGCGACAGATGGGGGTTATAGTCTTACACGGTATACTTGACAACAGTGAGTCTCGGTCTGCTTAAATTCAGGATACAGTACTGGCATTGCACGTTTATTCAGCATTGTATTTCGATATGGAATTATGATGCTATGTAACTCTGTTTCTGTCGCCTCTTTCCCTCGTCTAGATTTTTCTATTTTGTACATACATTGTTTTGTATATACTGTAAATGATGACTTCAATGGTCAGCAATCAAGTCCGGGGAACTCGGGACAGAACGCTGCCCACCACCACACAAACAACACAGAAACAGATACAGGTGGGATTTTACGATTGAATATATATAAAGTTAAATCCAGGGATAGCCACCCCTGTACAAAATATAATCTGTCATGTTTAATACAATACAATAACACAAAGTAGCAGTTTTCATTTAATTAAACAAATAAATCCCATTGACTTGGTCTGATGAATTGTTTAAATAACTTATTGAGCTCTGTTTTTGTTGTTTTTTTTTATTAGGCCACAGCAGAACAGATCCGTTTAGCCCAAATGATCTACGACAAAAATGATGCTGACTTTGAGGACAAGGTCAAACAGGTAGAAATCGAGAAAAGAAAAAAAAAATCTTCTGGATGAGCATCTCATTTTCATGGAATTCCTTAACATTGGGAGCCTCACTGTGTCACATGTTGCACTAACTTAAAACCGTGTTTTTCTATCTTTCACGCTCACAGTTGATTGAGGTAACTGGGAAAACTCAAGATGAGTGCATGGTAGCCCTCCATGACTGCAACGAAGATGTAAACAGAGCCATCAATTTTCTGCTGGAGAGCACCTCTGACACAGTAAGTGTGTGTAGATATGGATTATTTTTGTGTCACACGTGTATTTTCTGATTTGGCAGAGACCAAAATGATTCCTGCAAAATATGAATCACAATAGAGGTTCATTTTGTTGTGCCAACATCACTCCTTTCTTCACCTCTGTCAGAACTCCTGGGAGACTGTGGGGAAGAAGCGTAGCCTTGGGAAAGAAGGAGGACCCTCAGAGATAAAGGAGAGCAGGGAGAAGAAAGGAGGCGAGAGGGAGGCCAGTCGTGGACGTGGGGGCTCCAACAGAAGGGGCAGAGGCATCAGCCGAGGGCGTGAAGGTGAGAAAAGGACAAAAGCTGTGCTTGTCATGTCTTAAGGAATGAAGGTCCTGGGTTGTGTGTCCATCTGTCTGTGAAAGTGATGTTTGGTGTTTGCTGCATCTATGATATTGAAACAGTATTTCAGCCCAGTTGGGTATTAATCATAATTTCTAAGTAGTCTTATATTCGTTGTCCCTTCGTTTCTTGTTGGATTCCAGGTCGGTTAGAGGAAAATGGGTTTGAGGTGGCTCCTGGAGAGAGAGGGGGAGACCGTGGACGTAGAGGGCGGGGCAGAGGTGAGCATTACGGTGAATAACGCATCTTTACTTCTTTTCTTTTTTTTTGCATGTTGAGGGGGTGGTGGGTGGGGGAATTGTCATTGATAGAGATTGGAGAAGGTGGAAACTAGTAGAGTTTGACTGGATTTGGAAAGCTTTCTCTTAAGAAATGAAATGGTGTAAGAATGAAGTTAATCGAGATGTGATTCAGAAGAAATGTGGTCAGATGGTAAGGTTTCCCCTAACTGGAGAAATGTGTGTGTTCCTGTGGCTGCCTGGTTTTAGGAATAACTGTTGAGTCAAAACTGAGAAAAAATAAACTAGTTGTTGATATTACTATTACATCACATCATTCACGTTATATCTTTTGGGCTGTTTAAACCTAAAACTGCATGTCTATTACCACCTTGGCCAATGTTTTTTTGTTTTGACTGGACAATATTACTAGAGCCATACCACATTTTACAAAAAAAAAAAATCCAGCATGACAGAAAGGACACTTAAATACAAGTATTCAGGTATGGTATTAAACAAAACAAAAAAAAAGGAATATTTTCTGTGTGTTACTTGCTATTATGAAGTTTGATACGTTGATAAAGACGCTTAATGAGGAGTTGAGGTTGAAGAAGACAAGCAGTCATTTGGTTGTTTTTTGTGTCTCATCAGGTGCAGGGGGTCGTGGCAGAGGAAGAGCAGGTGCTGTTAACAGGTTCTCTTCACAGGGAATGGGGTAAGAACCTGCGCTCAGTGTAAATCTAAAGCCTGAAGTAAGATGAGGAGGTAGTGATGTTGATTACAAGCACATATCTTAAAAACAAGTGTCGAAAAAAAAAGTTTCTGAATCTCCTCATTGAAAACGTGTTGAAAAGACTTAATTGCTGTCTTCTGTTAGCAATAGCAACAACATACTGGCTCACCTTCCCTACACGTCTCTGCCTTCCCTGTCGTCCCTTTCCTCCCTCTGCTTCTTTCAGCACCTTCAATCCTGCTGACTACACCGCTAACTCTGGAGCTCGCCAGGAGACATGGGAAGGGGATGGCAATGAACCTGCTGAAGGAACTGGTGAGGAAGATTACGGAACATAAAATGTCTAATTTTGATGCCAGCTTAATATTTTTCTGTTACCCCACTTCACCTGTTCACGTACCCAAAATGAGTGCAGATTTCCAATTTCAAACTATTAGGGGGGGGGCAGGGAAAAAAGGAATCAAGAGAATGAGTCAATATTTTAGTAGTTTGTTATATTAAAGGAGTCCTGGTGCTTTATTTTCTGTCATTACTTTGGGGGTGAGTGATGATTGCTGGGAACATATTGTGATTATATGCGAACATTGTCACACTAACTTGGCTGTCGTTCTGTTTATCTTAGGAACATGGGGAGGCAATCTGGAAGACTGGACTTCAGAAGACTGGAATGAGGATGTAAGGCTGCACTTTTTAATTATCTGAAAGGGATCAACAATGTTTCACTGAGATGGCCTACACAAAGTATTGTTTAGTGACATTGCTGTAAATATGGCCTGGCCTGCCTTATGTGTTGCGTTAATGGCTAATAATGTGTTGTGTCCTTTCTAACAGTTGTCTGAGACCAAAGTATTCACTGCCTCTGCCCCAACAAACCACATCACACACAAGTAAGCCATCCTGCCCAAAATCCTAGTCAACTTAAAACACTACGTAGAACAAGTTTTATTTTGGGGAATTACATTTAATTTAATCCATACTATTTTCTTCTCCTTCTCCACCCTGCTCCCCAAACCTCTTTTCTCCCACTCTTCACACCTCCTACTCTCTTGTCTCCTCCATTTCCTCAGTGTGGATCTGGCGAGTCTGTTGCCTGTGGCTGTAGGTGGTTCTATGGACTCTGACTTGGGGGCGATAGTTGATGGCCCCTCAGCTGAGGATTTGGGCCAAAGCCTGGTGTTTACCAATTCCCATCACAATGGACGCACTGCAACACACAGCTACGCGCATGCCACAGCCAACAGCTACGCCCATGCCGCCTCTGCTAGTACCACCTACGCACATGCTGCACTGGTATTCACACTTGTACGCAACCTTACACATGTGCAAGAACCAGCACTTGATACACACCAATATACGGTTTTCTTGTATTCAGTTCTGTGCTTTCTGCTTCTCTCACTCTCCCAGTCGTCAGTTCTAGGCTCTGGTTTTGGATCCCTGAATGCACCTAAGCAGTCACCTGCCCCTGACATCCGGACATCTGAGCAACTCGGTGGGCCTCGGCTGGGTCAGCGAGCCAGTCAGATGTTGACCACCACCAGCAACAGCACTGTTTCCAAAGATGCAGGACCACCTCCAATGCAAAGTCCCGCTCTTGCCCCCTCTCCTTCTGCAGACGTCAAAGCTCAGCGAGTGGAGAACGGCCCTGTTAATGCCCAACACTGTAAGTTTATCTTGGGTAGATAAGAAACAACGCAAAATGTTCATTGAACTGCATGTACTGTAGTAATATGATTATCCCCCATTCTATTCAGTGGAGATGAAGCTTCAGCCAGAACCATCAGCGGTGCTCAGCCAGCTGGCTCAGAGGCATCAAAAATCCTCCATCCTTTCCAACACAGAGCCTCTGGGCCTGTCACATGCTCCACAGGTCCCCACACCGCCAGGTAGGATGGCACACATGCTGCAATGATATTCACAGCTGTACAAAATGGTAACTTACTGCACTATTAAAGGTGTGAAAGTAGGCATGGTATCCCATGTAACTCATGGTTATTTTCACAATTGAATATTGATAATACTGATAATTATTGGTTAGAAGCAACAGAGATGTTTAATAACCACAACGACAGATATGAGCAAATACATACCGTTATGCCAGTTTCTCGATTGTGGCCATATATGTAAGGACGATTCCTTTACCCCGTAGTTATAGTACCTTCTCTGCTAAGGAAAGGAGTCGTGCAAACAGTGTCTGTCTTGCCCGGCCATGGCAGTATCACCACACTCATTATGTCTTCCTCTGACAATTATTATATAGTAGATCTTAGTGCTGTGATTTTTCTTAAATGACACTGGGAATGAACATACTGCCTTCAATCTCATTCAGGTCATGAGTCATCTGTCCCTTCTGTAAGAGATGGAGCTTCTCCAGTAGGGAAGCTGCCAGGCCTGGAGCCTCCGATCACAGAACCCCCTCAGCGGCAACTAAAGACACAGCGACGCAGAGCACCTCCTCCCTCAAAGGTAAGCTTCTCTAATATTTGGACCTTTATATGAGACATAAAACAACTAGGCACAAATAACCAAAGAGCGGTATTACTTGTAAAACAAGGTAGTAACTGAAAGTCTGTAATTTATCTGTTCATACATGCTTTAAAAGACAAGCCAGCTAGTTAAACTATTATGGGTTATTGACAGACTTAATAGACAAGTTTTCACATGCTTTGATCTCTGCTCCACTGACTTTGTCTTGTCAACAAACACAGAGACCACAGAAAAGTATGCAGTCTATTTTCAGTATGTAATGGTCGTAAATGATTGCAACCAGTGCCTGCTTTCTTGTCATGATAGAACACGTTTGAGCTTTACTCCACAGGACTGTTTTAACTCGCCACGAGTACTCACCAGTTATTATATATCTTTGTGTTTCTTTGAAAATAACGTATTTTCACATGTTGGTTTGAATGAATCAAAGGTTTCAAACAAACACATTCAGAATCAAAAAGATGAGATAAATTGGCCAATTTCTACTGAATTGCCTTTTTGTCTACCTCAGATCCCATCGTCGGCAGTGGAGATGCCGGGTTCAGCAGATATATCTGGTCTGAATGTTCAATTTGGAGCTCTCGACTTCGGGTCTGAGGCTGGTAGTGGAGCGGTAGACATGGCGCAGACTGACATGGTCAGGGAACACACCCCGACTCTGGCCCCAGCAACCATGCCTGTTGCTACAGCTGTTCCCACACAACAGCCACACAGTAGCCTGTTCTCCAAGCCAGGAGCTGTGAGGTATGTTGCAGTGTACGGTGCAGTTTGGTCTGTATATGAGGCATTTTTTACTGTATGAAAATTTCATGATAACTTGGCAACCATCCTCGACGGAGACATAGAACTAGGTCAGAACTAGGTTTTGAGTGACACTATTGGTCATCAGAATGACTTTCGTTAATGTAAACTTATTTTAGCCCCCCTCCCACGACCCCTTGGAACTCCGCCACGTTTTGTTTTTTGCCCTGCAGAAACAGTTTGTGTTTATAAATGACACCTGATGCCTCTACTTCTTCCATCTTCTTACCATGTTTATCTCATGTGTGTCCCTTCCCGCTCCACCTTTCTCTTGGTCCTGTGAACAGCGAACACATGAGCAGCTTGCCCTCAGCTGTGTCAGACACCAACTTCCCTTCACCATCTCTGGGCTTACCCAGTGCCACACCCTCGCCCTCTCACGGTCTTCCCAGTGCAGCTGCTCCTCCCTCTTCTGCAGCATCTACCACAGCCAGCCGTGTAGAGAGCAGTGGCCCAAGGTCCCTGCCACCTCATCTTGGCTTCTCTCAGAGCAAAGATGTCCCATTGGCTGCTGGTGGACCTCTAACAGTGAGTATAAATTTAATTTATTTTGTTATGCTTAGGAGGCAAAAAATTACACAATATAGACTTTTAACATCTGCTGTTTGTTTTTTCTTGAAGGCTTATTGTCTGCTTAATGTATAATCAAAGTTAAATGATAAAACTAAGACCGATCATTTGTTCTTTTCATAGAATGGCTATAGTGGAATGAAGACACAGAGCCCACAGGACAGTAAGTAGTTTGAGCATTGTCAATTTTAAGGGCTTCACTGGAATGGCCAATAACATCTGATCTAATGAATATTGATTTCTTAATGCGTCTGGTAGGAAGTGGAAAGAAGCCTCTCAGTGAAAGCTGATGAAGTTTGATAAAGACCAAGGCAGCGTCAACTGATCTTTTTTCTCTTACATTACATTAATCCAGTTTGTTTCTCGTATTCCTTCTCTCACACCAGCTGCATCATCATCATCTAGAACAGTGAGAACAGAGTCTCCCATCATGACGAGTGACAGTGGCCCTGTCCACCACATCCCCTCCCCTGCAGTTACACCTTCCCACTCAACACCCATCCTCTCGCTCAACAGGTAAGGCCCAGTTTAGACACACTGACGTTTTACCTGGAGATAATGATGGTTACAAGCACATATCTTAATCCTGTAATGTGGAAACATTTGTCACTGAATCTCCCGTCTTCCTAATCACGCTTCTTAGGTGAAGTGCTTTTGTGGCATCATTAGATGTAAGCAGGCTAACAAAATCACTTTATGTTCTTTGTAGTCACGTGAGCAGTACTCACTCATCTGGGTCAGTCCTCACCACAAGTTCCTCCTTGACGGTAAGTGAGTCTGCACACAGACATGAAGATGCTGACATCAACCCTGCTGCTTTTATTTACTAGTACATGGCATATTTAGTTGTGCAGTTGGATTGTCTTGATACAGTTATTATCTTAATAAAGTTTGACTAACTTATAAAGACATCCATTGGTTCCCTTATTAAATGGGTGCTAGGTCTCTTCACAGTTTCTCTGCTATTGTCCTGTTCCGTCAGATAAATCACGAGGAGAGCAGCAGCAGTAACCTCCATGCCTTTTCATCAGCATCATCCAGCCAAGTTGTCAATCCCAGTCCCTCAGTCCCCATGGTTGTCAGTAGCGCAACCACCAATGGTCTGCACCCATCTGGAGCACTGGGACTAACTCCTAATGGCACAAACTCCACACTCTCAGCTGCAGTCAGCCGCACAGCACCCCTGCTCACCGCCACATCCGGTACAGTCATGACCACCATGGATGGCACTTAGAAGAGATTCTATAAATTAAAATATCACTGCAATTTCTTGCTTTTTTTGTTTACAACTATCATTTATAGTAAATGTAATCAGGCTGCTGACATTTCACATTAGTAACGTTCACCTAACTTATAATGAAGTCCTGAAATGACCCTTATGTTACTCCTCTTCCACAGGTAAGGCTCCTCCCAACTTGGCCCAGGGAGTGCCGCCTCTCCTGGCCAACCAGTACATCATGGGTCCTGGTGGCTTGCTCCCTGCTTACCCGGTACCTACATGCTTTCCTAATGTTTATGTGCTTGTTTATGGATTAGTTAGTGTGTTTTGATGAGTCGCACGAGTTTTGTAAGGAAAAAAAAGTGGGCTTTATTTACATAAGTGGATGCATTAACAATCATTGTTTACGTGTTAGTCTGCAGAGCTCTTCGGTAATGACTGTTTTAAAAGAGAATTAGTAGATTCTGTGATAATCGATACAACTGAAACAAAGTTTGTAGGCATCAGTGAGGTTTATTCAAGACTTTACTATGATACTAAATGATCTCCATTGACTTTATTTCATCAGCAGATCTATGGATATGAGGACTTGCAAATGCTACAGTCTCGCCTTCCTTTGGTGAGTCTGTTGTTCTGCTTATCACGGTAATATTGCTTTTTGTAGTAACTAACTTTCAGATAACCAGCAAGGGCTTTGTTTGCCATCTTGATTAATAGGACTACTATGGTGTAACATTCCCTGGTGCTACGGCTCCAATGCCTGGAAGAGATGGCCTGGCTAATAATCCATATTCTGGTAAGTTGAATTGGAGTTGATATGTCTATATATATATATATATATATATATATATATATATATCGATGCCAAAATTAATCGCTGTCATTAAAATCAATGCTTCATATCTCACCGGCTGCGCAGCGCTGCAGTACATCTCACCAGCCGCCGGTGGAATATCAAGCTGGACAGAGGACACCACAAAGTGAACACGTCTTACGTCTTACGGCTTACATTCGGGCCAGAGCCCTTTTTTTTTTTTATTATTATTTGGTTTTATTATTTATTCTCCATTTCATAAATCTACACATCGGCTTACACCTTCTTCCATGTATGGTAGTCATTTTTGTACTTGCGCTTATTAGGCAGTTTTCATGACATCGGTATGTTTATTTGGACTAATCAATGACTACGGTTAAGCACTTTGCTTTGGTGGCTTCCTTACATGTTTTTGTTCGCTGGCCCACCGGCAAAGATTTGGATTTCTTTTTCAGTCATAGTTTTGCTTTTTCTACCATCGGTTTCTGTCCAGGTGAGGCAACAAAGTTTGGCAGGAATGACTCTTCATCTCCAGCTCCCCCAACCAGCCTGTCTACAGCGGGGGTGCAGTCGCAGCCCCAGCAGACGCCGCAGGCAGGGACACAAGGACAGGGGCAGGGTCAGAGCCAGGGTCAGCAGACACAGAACCAGGCCTTCCTCAACCCACCTCTTCCCCCTGGCTATGGATACACTGGTAAGGAAGAGTGGAATTATGTTTAATGATGAGGATGTTGCCCAATTTAACTTTCAGTTAACTCATCAGTACCCTAAGCATGTACACCTAATGAAAAATACAGCTTCAGTTACCGTCCCTCTTGTTTTAATGTTTGAAAGGACTCTATTGAAATATGGCAGAGCACATTAAGCCAAAATGAGAATTAGAATTTAACGTATTTCTGCCAGTAAAGCCCAAGAATAAGTATATTTCTTGAAAATGATGCAATTCATTTAGGTAAGAAGAGATTTTCTTACATAACCACTAATGTTGACAAAATAGCAATTTAAGTTTATGAAGAGCTTATTAATGTATTAATTAATGCCATTCTCAGCATTGTTTTGTTTAAAAAAAAAAAAAAAAAAAAAACGTTTTGCATAATTTTTCCAACTCACCATCTCAGGTCTGCCATACTACACTGGTGTCCCAGGAGTTCCCTCAGCCTTCCAGTACGGCCCTACTGTCTTTGTACCTCCTGCTTCAGCCAAGCAGCCTACAATGGGCCTGGCCAACCCCTCCAATCAGTATCACCAACAGCATCAGCCCAGTTACGGACAGCATGCCTATGGCACAGGTAAGACCAAGACCAAACAACAGGGCTCGATCTGACTGATTTTGTTTCCAGACAATTAACACAGCACATTCTCTTCAGAGTCAAATATTTACAAAGACTTATTAGTCATAAATACATCACATTCAGCAGTTTTTGTTCTGCTTTTGAATTGATTTAACGAGTTGAGCCTGTGTGTGTTGAATTGACAGCACAGGTTTATCTTGAATTCTTACCAACCACAAACTGCCCTAGCTCGCCACAAAGTGCAGTTGAAGCTTACTTGATCAGCTTGAAGAGCTGGTCCAGTTATTGTGGGTTATCTGGCCAGTTACTTCTGTCCGATGTGTTTTGATGCTGTCAAGTTGACAACCCAGTCTTGTCCTACAACATTGCAGTATGTTACGGTCTGGCACATTTTCATGTACAGCAGTATTTTAGGAGAACAGGCATTAAGAGATGCCTTGTTTAGACTATGGCTGAAATAAGGTGTGAAGAGTGCACAGGGAAGAAAAAGAGAACTCGTCTATCAACCATGTATACCAAATGCTGCATGTGCGTGTGGAGTTGGGCCTGTGTGTTTTTGCTTGTGGTGCATGCATAGCTCAAACCCCCTGCTGAAGTTGGACACGGCTCAAAATAGACACAGCTGCCATTTTAGTCAGGTTACCTTACTGCCTCTCTCTCCCTTGCCCCCCCTCTCTCTTCTCTTCCCATTCTTTTTCCTCTTTCTTTTCTTTTCTTCTCTTCATCAAATCTCCTCTCCTCTCCTCTCCTCTCCTCTCCTCTCCTCTCCTCTCCTCTCCTCTCCTCTCCTCTCCTCTCCTCTCCTCTCCTCTCCTCTCCTCTCCTCTCCTCTCCTCTCCTCTCCTCGCTCTGCCTCTTTTCCTCTTCCACCTCCTCCTTCAGCCTTTGATGACCTGTCTCAAGCCCACGGTGGGGAATACAGTAAGGCAGGGTACGGAGGCTCTGCCCAGTCACAGGCCAAGTCAGCGGGCAGCGGCCCAGGGAAAGGTACACACACAACACATGTGCACACTCTATAACAGCACACAGTCAGTGGGTGTTTTCCTGAGGGAAAAACGGGTGTACTCACAATTGCAGATGATTCCACTGGCAAAAGTATTCTGGAGAAAGGTGTGTATATGCACGTGTGTGATTGCAGTTTCTTGTGCACATGGGTGGGTACATGCCAAAGGGTGGAGAAAAGTGAGAAACATGCCTCTGCGCCCCCTCACTTAATATGCTTCTTCGTACTGGCTGGCCCCCGTCCTACTAACAGTGGAAATGGCTATTCAGTGTGTAATATTCACTCCTCAGCAGTGAAGTGACAGTTGTTGTTCTTCCCTATTAACCCCTTTATTTTTCCTCTCCTATCATTTCTTTTTCCCTTTTTTTTTTTGCTTTCCTCCCTTCCCTCTTAAATTCCTTTTTTTCCCCTTTTCCTCTTCCCTTCTCCGTCTCTTCCTTGTCCTTTCAGCACCAGGATTGTCAGGATCGGGTAACAGTGGTGGAGTTCCTGACATGGGAGGTTCAATCTACAGCAAAACACAGGTGTGTAACTTACTGTGTTGTATGTCTGTGTTTGGATCGAGGCTTTTCGCTTCTGCTTGGAAGTAGGCCTGGGCACCGATTGGTGCATTACTATCAAGCACCGATAAATGCCTTGTCATTCGGTGCCAAAGTTTGATTCCTCAATTCATCCACACAACCACGTTTTCATTTTAAAATGCATAACCTGCTCCGTTTACACAGGACTAAGTATCATCTGTGTCAGTGAGCAACAGCAGCATGTAGCCCCCTCACATAAAATCATTTTCAACTTAATGTAGCTTAAATCTCGCATTTGATTATCTTTATTTCACTATTTTCAAACTATTTTTTAGGTACACGCTTGTCTAAGTTGCGTGCGCTGCGGTAACAGCTGGCAAGCTGGCAGCTACTGATTGCATGTGAGGCATTTATGGGACATTGGTTAATTGTAGCTACAGAAAATAACATGGGTTACACTCTCCCCCTCGAAAATGCATGAAAACTAAAGATTTGTAACGTAATGTACAATGAAATTTCCTTTTACTTATAATGGATTTTACAAAGATAGTATTTTGAATAAGTACCAGTATCTAAGTCAAGCTATCGGTACCTGAATCAAAACTGTTTGGATGATGAGCAGCCTTGCCCTACTAATATAATAGTAGTCTTGAGTTAGTTCATCAAAAGTATAAAATATGTAGACATGAGCAGCACATCAGCTTGAATTAGCCAATTATAGGTTGAGCTTTTATGAAGAAATGTTTGCATACACAAAAGATTCAATAGAATGCTTATTGAAATGAATGTGCATGCTTTGCATACAGTTTAATTGTAAATGTACTGTACATGTATGTACTAAGTATACTCTCTTGCGTCCTCTCTTGTTTCTCCGCAGTCATTTGACAAACAGGGCTTCCACACGGGGACACCGCCCCCCTTCAGCTTGCCTTCAGCACTCGGGGGAACTGGGCCCCTGAACCCTGGCGGTGCTCCTGGCTACGCCCCTGCTCCTTTCCTGCACATCCTGCCGCCACACCAACAGCCCCACTCCCAGCTGCTCCACCATCATCTCACTCAGGACGGACAGGTAAACTGAAGTTACTCTGCATACAACACATCCTGCCCACACAGTGTCTCACGAAATAAGTTTGTATCATCAGGATTTTGTAAATTTAAGTCTTCCATTTTACCCATTTTATTAGACACCTTATCACATGGCTGTAATCTCAGCTTGGTGTTGTATTTTTCAGACTTTGGTGACAAACGCTTTTGCGCTTTGTTTGGTTACTTTTGTTCTTACATTTCAACTCCTTCTCAAGAAATGGGATAAGCAAAAGTAGAAGTAGAAAATGACAATAAATGCAATTTAAAATGAAACTGAAACCATTTAAGTATGTAGCCTACGTCACCCACACTAAAAGCACAGAAATCGGGGGGAAATCACAAATCCAAGAAGCCAACAAAACACTCCAAAATGATCCCGGTGGGCCATTAAGCCGCGCTGAGAATGGAACAAACGCTGTAGACACAATGTCATGGACCCGTACCCGGTGAGATCCACTGGGGTTGGGCATTTCCTTGGACATGTCGAGTGAATGACCTTGTACTTCTTTGCAGGGTGGTCCTGGTCAGCGCAGTCAGTCCAGCGGCATGCAGCAGAAAACCCAAGGTAGCAAGTCCAGCTACGGCAGCTCCCCATACTGGGCTAATTGAGGAATGCCTCCCATTCCCCTCTCCCCCAAAAGGCTGTGTGTGTGTGCGTGCGTGCGTGTGTGTAAAGCTTAAACAAAAACGCAAACAGAAAGACACACTACCCTCACAATGAGCAACCTTGGGCCTCCTTGCCCTGCTCCCCCCACCTCCACAAGTCCTCATAAGTCTTTTGGGTTCTCTCTCCCCCCCTTTTCAAAATTGGTTGTACATGTAAGATATTTATGTATGTATTTATATATATAAATATATATATACTGTATATGTAATAGTAGAACATGAAATGTGGTTGCTGCATTTTATTTTTGAAGGACTTTTTGTTTACTTTTTTCAAAACTGCAGGAAAAGATGTTACATTAAGACAATGAGATGATGAAGATGAGAATGTGAGTGAAAATCAAATGATCAAAGACTTCCTGGAAGATGCCAGAAAAAAAGGAAAATGAGAGAGCTAAAGCACTGATTGCATATGAGGACACTTCAGAAGGGGGTGGGGTTTATAATAACTAACTGCATCTGTCTCTTCTTTTTTTTCTTTTTATACATGACTTCCTGAATGGCCAGGCTCATCCCCTAAACTTAATTTTGTAACCTCCCGTCTTTCCCTCCCTTATTCTGGAGGGCTGCCAATTCTCCCTGTGTCGACTCCTTCCCTTTTAAAGACAAACCTCCCCATCTAAATTTTATATTTTAAATTAATTTTAACCCTCATTTTCTCTCAATAAAGTTCTGAGCAGTTGGAGCTCTTACTTGTCTGAGTCTTTTTGTATTTTGTGCCAGTGATTCACAGGCCATGTCTTGGTAGTTCAGACTTCTGATTTTCTGATGTAAAGTGTCAGATATCAAATAGTCAGACAGAAGTGCCCACCATTTTCAAATTTACTCATCCATAATGAATGGTTTAAAACGAATATCCCAGGTAACCTAGAGGAAAGCTGTAAATTATATATATATATTTATATTTGAATATATATTTACATATATATAAATTCAGAGGGCTGTATTTGGATCTATGTCATTGTGTGCAAACTGATTTCTTGCACATTACTGTGCGAAGTATTTACAGTACCTTGTTAGTTTCACACACAGGAAAAACATGCCTGTAGTGACAAACTTAATTTATAGTTGTCTTAGGCAAAATTATTTTGTTGTACATTACAGCATTTACATATACAAAGTATAAAAGGTAAAAATGTCCTCAAACCAAATCTATTTTTTCTGTTGTTAACAAACAAAAGTATTCTCTAACCTCTACAATGATAAATTAGGAATTACCAGCACAAAGTTACAGGCAAAACGATTGGCAGTGGGTTGTGTTTGCTGTCATTTATCGTGATGATTTTTTTTATACAAACATATTCTAAAAATGTGTATATTGAGAGAGAAAGTTGCATTGACAGCCTCAGTCCTACTGTCCTGTGTTGTGTAAATGTAGATCTATCTTTATTCCACAGTAGAACTATTTGATCCAATATGTACCCATAAGCTACAACTGAATGTTTGATTGTATCTTGGCTCCTTATCCATGAGAATCTAAGGGAAAACGGTTTTATTTCAAATTGCTAATGTGTGTGAGGTTCCCCTACAAAATTTTAAAGTTGTTTAAAATAATCAACCTATTCATGAAAACGGAGTCGTTCCCTGAAACTGAAATGAACATTTTCTGTAATCTGCTTGGCATAACTCCTTTAAGGCAGATGGCCATACGGTGGCCCAGCTTGAGCAAGACGCAGGTGGCTCGTAAATCCATCACAAGACACCTCCTTTTCCCATGAAATACATATTCTGTGATGCCATTAATCAAAACTCACTGCAGAGTCAAAGTGATGCAGGTCAACTGGTTTTACATATTTGAAATGATATTGGGAATTAATATGGTAATTGGTTTACGACTCAGTACAGCGCAACCTTTAATTGTGAATGGGAAAAGGAGATGATGACAGTTTGCCGACATCACATTCATTAAAAGGGGGCATGTATACAGTCATGTAGAACCATTCACCATGAGGAAAGACAATGAAATGTTT
The DNA here is from genome assembly GCF_029030835.1 of Brachyistius frenatus. Lineage (NCBI taxonomy): Eukaryota > Metazoa > Chordata > Actinopteri > Embiotocidae > Brachyistius > Brachyistius frenatus. The sequence continues at coordinate 158,727 of NW_027210629.1, forward strand.
TTGACGCTAAACCATGATGTCACCCTCTGTTTTGGATGTCATGGTCCCATTTATCATTTTGCAAAAAGCGCTATTTGAGGCGTGTGTGGAGGGAAGGAGAGGTCTGGGGTCTGCCATTCAGACTTTCCCAAGACTGGCAAAAACACTGTCAATAGAATGATTTATGTATAAAAAATAGAAGTAACTTAATAACAAGACAATGGTGATTGAGAATCATTTCATTTTCTAAATAACATCACAATACCAAAGTTTACATGTTTTTATTTTTATTAATATTTGATTTATTTCAAGTATATTTAAATGTCTATAAAGAAAGATCTGTTAATGTTGTCGTTCATCTAATCATGGCTTATTGAGGGAAAGATAGTAGTCCTGAGGACACCGTTTCAGCAAACTTAATGTGTTTAGGAACATGAATAATTCTTCTCTGTCAGTGAAAGTGTAAATGTATGAATGTGAATAACAGTGACAGCATTATCTTCTTTATCAACCTCTACAGATACAGTGTGTAGTCTCATCAGTCACCACTGGGTGGCAGTATATACATATGGCTTATGAAGTTATTTACTGACTCTATGCCTGATGTACTTTTTTGACACTAGCCCAGACCAGGTGGGTCACTGCTCAGGAAGACAGAAATGATCCCTCTTAATTGGAAGATATCCTTCTATACTTATGCTACATGAAATTTTATCAGTGAAAGGGTCGCTCACTGATTAAATGCATGGTTCATTTTTGGCACGTGAGAAGTTTGAACAAATAATGATAAACCCTGGCAATGAATACATGATTAGAAAGAAACGGCAGACCAGAAAAACAAGTGTATGATCTCTGTGTCAGAATGCCTAAACTGGAAATAGTCAAAGCAAATGATCAAACACTGTTCTCACATTATTTGAGTTGTTTTCTGTGTTTTATTTGACAACCCATTACTATAGTTGAGGAGTACCAAGATAATTGGAATTGACGATACTTAGGGACTGCAAGGGTCAAAGTTGCATTTGACTATAGCGCTCTCTCTGCCCCCCACCTCCACCCCCTTTTTCTTTCCATTTGTCTCTCCTGAATGTCGAGAGTGTGTGAACCCCCAGAAGAGCCTATATAACCCTGGAATGTGGCTGACAAAGGAGAGGGTGAGGAGAAGAAGAGAGAGATAGTTATGGGAGGATGGGATGCGGAGCAGAGAGGATAGAAAGTCGGTGAGTGGCAGGTGCTATTGTGGCCTAAGTGCAGGAGCCTACAGCAACAAGGTCAAAGGTCAAAGTGAAGTTGAAAGGCCAACCCCAACTCCCGAAAGCCCACCCAGAGAGAGATACAGATACGGTGGGTTAAAGAGAGTGGTGGGCACAAGGAAATAACCAAGGGAACAGGAATGTACATGAAGGAAAGAAAGACGACTAAAAAGAAAGGACCCAGATTCATTAGAAGAAGAACTAAATGCAGACAAAAAAAAAAAAAAAAGCTGAACATCTGGGAAGGAAAGCAAAGCCAAGGACAGAACAGGAAGGCAAGGTCATTGGAGAAACATGGAGACGTGAGAAAGGTGTTGAGAAGCAATGGTAGATGGGTAATTACAAGAAGCATTTGAAGAGGAGCACACGTTTGTTAATACTTGTTAATACGTCTGTTTTGATGAGACACAAATCATGTGGGAGGTTCCCCTCTAGAAGTGTTGGGCTTGATACCGAATGAACAAATTAGCGTGTTGGCCCTCAGTTTCGGGGCCTTCCATAGTAATGTATCATGGAGGTAGTGTGGCGTTTTTCCCAAGTTGTGTTTGGCCTAAACACACGGTTCACCCTGTTATTTCATTGAAGAGGCACAGGAATGCACATAGGAATGCCCCTCAGAGTGTTTGTTGACACTTGTGACCGCTCCGCTCTCAGATGTTGACAAAGAAGTTTTGTTGGGGTTCACTCAGTTCACTCCCTGGAGAAACTCTGGGAGCTGTGAAGCTGTCACGCAGAATATCGCGACAGTTAAGACCTGAATGGAGACCGGGGGCCCTGGTGCCCAAGGTGGCCTCGTGACCTGGGTACTTGATTTGATACTCAAATCAATTTCTGCTGTTTTTTGTCCCCTCTCCTTTTTTGTCTTCAAATTACAAACCCTTCCATCCAGCTGAATAGAGAACGATCACTGGATGTTTGTTTTTTCCTTTTACTCCCTTTCATCTCCATCTGGGGGACCATGAGATGTTCTTGTCCCCCCGCTTGTTGTGAGATGTGACAGCAGGGTCCATTCAGCAAGAAATTGGCTGCAATTAGTGCAATTATGCTGATTTTCACTTGTGTCCCATGCAGAACAGTTTTCGCTGTACACAAAGACATCCCGGGAAAATTGCTGCAAAAAACAAAAACCCATCAATCAACAAAGGCCTTGAATAAAAGGCTCAACTGCAGATAATACTCAGCGCATTCCAAAATGACAGCGTTTAGTCAGCTGTGACCTGTGTTGCGATGGGGGGCATGACATCTAGAGCTTCCCTGGTTAAGGGGAAGTATGCATTAAATGAAGGGCAGTAGGCCTAATTGGCAGCGGTTACCACATAAGTCAGACATACAATGAAGTTATCTGTAATGGTATGATAGTATTAAACACACCCGAGTTCAGCTCATGTTCATAGTTTACTCAACTTTACATTGGTATGTTTATGTCAATATTGCCCAGGAGACTGGCTGACAAAGCTTGCATTCAACAGCAGATTTCAAAGTGTTGGAAGGTGGAGCCGTTTCCAAAATGTAATGCATCCACTTGTTAATTGGTGGAGACATGAGGGGAAAAGCACCACTGCCATTACTGCTGGAGCCACACTCTATATCAGCTTTTAAAATGTGACACACTGGCAAACACGTGAACATCTCAGTCACTCTCAGAAAACTTGTTAACTTGTTGACGATTGTAAAAAACAAAGAGGTAGAAGTACAAACTCTTAAGTCAGCTTTAAAGCAATAAGCTAACTAAATCAACATATTTTCAAGGTCTTTTCTTTGTTATAACAAACTATACATGTATTTTTAAAAGTGTAGCTTGATGTCAAACCAAGTATCAAATCATCTTAACATGTTCAGTATATTGTGTTTTTCTTCACCATTTGCAGCCTTTAGGTCTGTCAGTGGTGTTTGTGACTGACAAAATCCCACACCAAAGACAAAACTATTAATAATACTGTCATTTTGAGTAGTGGTAGGAAGAAAATAAGATGAATACATGCTATTGTGATATTTTGCACCACGCTATTGTGTTTATACATTGACATCAAGGATCAATATTTAATCTTATGAATAAGTGCATAAATCTGTCAGGTGCATGCACCACAGTGACAGGTCTTTATTGAAATTTAGCGCTGGTTAGTCTGCCTGACGATAACATTTTACTGCAATAAAAAAAAGCTGAAGTGAGATGAACAGACCAAAAACTTTATTTTATTAGATAAAACAGAATAATAAATTGTTCCTTAAGGTACATCATTTTCATCTAAATCTTTAAAAAAAAAAAAAAAAAAAAATCACAGTATGATGTTGCAAATTGTTTAAAATCACAATAATATTGTATCATGACTTAAATATCGGGATAACATGTATTGTGAAGCATCTGGTGATTTCCACCTCTTCTTTTCAGGTCAGTGTATTGAAAGGCCTTCTGGCCATGGAGGTATAACACAGACATGAACACGTTAACTGTAAATTCACACTTGTTTGCGGTATCTTTTGTAATTTTCACTGAATTATGACTCAATAAAAGGGTCATTCAAAATGTACTACAGCCATCTCTAACTTCCTGCCAGCTTTGAAAGTAAATGATTCTTAATTTTTCCCAGGAGCCCTCTTGGAGGAAGCCCCCGTAGCTGGCACCCAGGTTGACCCCTCCCAGAGCTGTGTCTAGCGGACGGGCGGTCAGCGGCGGATCCAAGACGAGTGTCTTTAAGACCCAGCGGAGCTCGGCAGGGAAACCCCGCGGCTTTAGTTGGTTCTACTCTCCAGAGTGTCAGCTAGTTATTTGTGGGGAGGCGCTGTAGCCATTTCGCCACATGAAAGCCCGATGAGCTGAACGACCAACATCCGAGTTGCTCGTGGAGAAGAGAAATCAGCATTGAGGAGCTCCGCGCGTACACACACATACACGAACTCGCGCGCAAAGACGCACGGCGCACAGACACGCACACTTCCTCCTCGTCCGCCGTGGAAAAAAGAGAGAGAGAGAGAGAGAGAGAGAGAGAGAGAGAGAGACAGAGAGAGAGAAGACACGAAACGCAAACTTCCAACTCTCCCATGTGGAAAGCAGAGGTTTGAAGATAAGGTGTATTTTTTTTTTTCCTTTGCGGGGCTCCATTCCTCCCCCCCCCCCCCCCCTCTCTCTCCCTCTCTTTCTCTGTCTCTCAGTATTTTTGCCCGGATATTTGTGTTTCTATGAGAGTCTTGCTCGGCGTAAAGAGAAGTTTGGTTGTTTGCCTGGTCGGCTGAGGAGGAGGAGGAGGAGGAGAAGAGTACTGGTTGAAAGTGGGGGAAGATGGTCCACAACGCAGCTTGGAGAAGAAGCTTGCTATGCGTCCTGGCGCTCAGTCTCGGCTTTGCGTCCCCGCCGTGCAAAGCTCGGATTTACACCAACCACTGGGCAGTCAGGATAGCTGGGGGACCCGAGGTGGCCGAGTGGATAGCGGAAAAATATGGCTATAGGAACATGGGACAGGTAAGGTCGCCTTTTGCTCCGGCCAAAGTTGCCTCTTACGTGTGTGTCTTTTTTAGACGTTTTTGTCAACTCTTAGAAGTGGGACATTGTGATTTACTATCCCTTTACCAGACAACAATCCATACGGGGTGAGATCTCAAAAAGGTTTGAAGTCCCAAACCTGAGCCACGAAACCTTCTTGTCAACTCTTTCTGTAGCTCTCCCGAGTCTCGGAAAAGGAGAGAGAAGCTGCCGGGGACAAAGAAGACCAAAAAGCTGGATGGCACAACAGGTGCCTCCTCACTGTGTTTCCAGAGATCAGTTTGCGGGCTGGAGACACGGCGATCAGCCTCTCACAGCCACAGCGGTCTCGTGTGCTCGGTCCTTTTGACACACTAGTGAGACAGCTAGCGCTGTTTGGTTTATGGTCTTGGAAGTGACATCTAAAGGTCGAACATTGTTTTAACAGTATGTGATAACGGATGTGGTTGCTACTTCTTTTATGTATTATTTCACCCGTGTGATTTATTGGAAGAGTTGACTCAAAAACCTGCCCTGACAGATTCTGCTGTGCAGCATTAACTTTTTTTTTTTTTTTTTTTTTTTTTTACTGAAAAAAGATGGCAATACATGAAGGGAGATGAGGATATTAGTGTTGCACTTCTCTGCTTGTGTGCCACAGGATTCTTCTTGAGTCAGCTGCCAGCAAACAGGGCAGCTGAGATCTGCTTACACTCAAGATTAATTCTTTAGTAGATTCCTCCATACATTTGGTCACTGTTCACAAATTGTTGGTGGTAAGCGTTTTTTTCTGCTTTCTTTTGAGTAATGTTGACGCACCGCTTAAGAGAAATGTTTGTCATATTTCAGAGAAAAATATGGAGCCAATCTTTCATAGCTTGCATTTTTTAAATTCACCAAGGAGAAATGCCTCCACAGTGCAAGGTACTACAATATTCATTGGATCTAACACTCAAGGCCAAAAGCACTTAGACGATTTACTTATCGTCTAAAATATCTCCCAATCATATCTGTAAAAAATAGACACACACACACACAAACACAGAGGGGACATTGGTGTAATATTTGTCTGTATTTCTTCACATTGTCATTTTATTAATGAACAGGAGTCTGCACAGGAGGAAGAGCATGTTTGGTCACTTTGCAATGTGTTTTGACAAAGTTTAAAGAGCAGTCATGTGGTCTTTGTGGACAAAAGGAATGCACCACGCAATTGTGGACCCCACACACGCTCCCAATACCACTGAAATACATGGGTAGTTCAAGCCCGCACTTGCTAGCGCTCAACGTGAAGACAGCATGGAACAGAGGGGGGCATTCTGACAGGTTGTTGTGGGGTAGCCTAGTCAACAGCTATTGAACCCCCCCTCTCCCTCTCCACCTTATCCAGCCTGCCCACCCACTATACTCCCTAGAGAGCAGGCCTTAATGGCCTCGTTTATCCCCTCTCTTTGACGAGAACTAATGTGTGGAGTCCTCCCCCCCTTTTCCATACCACCCCCCCATAGGAATTTCCCTGTGGAGTGCAGTGTCGCCACCAACCCCCACCATTCGCCCTAATTTCCATCTCAATATGGAGCGTTCATTGGACTTTGACAACTCATAGACAAGAGTTTTACTTCACTTCCTGGTTTTGGGGTCAGCTGAAAGCCGCTCCCATGGGAGTGATAACAGCACACTCTGGTTGCCTAATGTGAACTCTGACATCTCCGTCATCGACCCCCTCCCTCCCTTATACCAGTGCAGCACTGATGTATAGAGAGAATGAAATTAAATTCATCAAGTGAGCAGACTAAGTGCAGTTTGGTGCTGCTGTAGATACAAGTGTTCTAAAGTTAATTAAAATTGCTTGGACCAAAGCTTGGACTGTTTGTGACGAGTATGACTCTTAAATGAGAAGAGGTTTTAAGTTGTGAAGGGAAGCAAAGCAAAAGAGAAAAAGGAGGATGGGTAGAAAAAAAAATGTGGCAGAGGGACTATTTAGTCTTCTTGACAAGGTTGGAAAGAGAAGAACAGACAAAGATAACCACACACTGGGATATGGAAGAAGGAGGGAGTGAAAGAAGGGACGATAGATAGAGATGGATGAAAAGAGTTGGCATGGAGTGAGCGAGCACCTCGTTGGGGAATTCTGGGTAATCCTCTTAACTGTGGAGCCCCCTTCCCAGACTAAGACACTGGCCCAAATTGAGTCTAAATCAGCTGACAAGGCCCCAGATTTGGATATCTGTTCAAATTGGTGTTTTGAAGAGATGACAGATGAGTTGGAGCCATTGACAGCCCCTGAGAGGGAGGATCATAATCTGAAGCCAGATACTGACTAGAGGTGCCTTCATCAATAACATTTTATGTGATTATCTGAGCTGTTTGTACTGAAGCTACACCATTTCTCAAAGGAATCAGGCCAACATTGTGTTGTTGTTGGAGAGTACAGTATCTAGATAAAACATTTTTCAGCAAATACCTCACTCATACTGATCATTCATGTCCAAGCTGATCCTCTAGTATCTGTGATGACCCAGAAAACAGACTGTATTTTATTCATACATTTGGTTTGTTGGTTAAGGTTTGGCCACAGTTGCTGATTTTATTTTTTATTCTTGGCCAGTTGGTATCGGGATGAAGGGGGTTGTGACGATGGGGATGAAAGTGAGTGCCGGTTGTTCTGTAGGGTGACACGGCTGAACACTGAAGAACTGAACAGAGAAAATCTCATCAAATCTACTTCGTCTGTCTACATTTGCATGCAAATGTAAATATATGAAATCAATATTTTATATCAGTGTGCGCTCTATGTCACGTCAACCAAATAGCTGTGATGAGGCTGTGGCATTTGCAACACGTAGCAAGAAGTTAGAAACATGTAGTTGGTCATTCCATTTCTTTGGACGCATGAGATTATTTTCTTTGCCATGGCTGAATCCTGCAGTGTCTGTGTGATCTCTTCATCTTCTTGTGTCATTTGTCCCTTTGTTCACTGTGGACAGAAAACACTAATCTTAATGACACTTTTTTAGGCAAAACTTGAACCTGTAGTTTGGTAGTCTGATCCAGCTACAACACTTATTGTTTTGTAAGGGTTCTGCATCAGACGACAAAGAAATGTAACGCTTCCTGTGAAAACGTTTGTGAAGCAAGACATCATAAATCCATGACAAGAGTTTTTCTTCACAATTTTATGACAACATAATTCCCAGGAACCAAAGGTTATGCTGAAGTTGTGATTCACTATGTGGGTTTATTGCATTAAGATGAAGTTCCTGTTGAGTTCATAACCCCTGCGTGTCCATCTGATCACGTGGTCGCAATTTCAGTAACATCTCAAGTCACATTTGTAGAATAGAGTTGAGGATAGGAATGGATGAGAAGATGCACATGGAAGGTTGATTTTGTAAAACCTGGAGAAGCTTTGAAGCTATGATAAAGGCAGTTCATGTCAGTTTATTGGCACCTTCTGTTGGAGAATGTTTGTATGTACATGAGCTGAAAGCTGATCTAATGGGCTCTGTGGCGGTGGATGTCAGCCATGGATCAGTAACGCACCACAGGACCCTTGGCAGCCATGACAGTTTGATCATCTGAGGGATTGTATGGTCTTTATCAATTATTAAAACTAATCACCGTCCAGCAGCTTGCCGTCTGTCGATCATTGTCTGACTGTGGATCCTCTGCCTCTCGCTGTCACTCAAAGTCTTTGTCTGTTTGTGCGTGTCTGTACATTTGTCTGACTTTCACTCTGTGTCTCTGTGTTTTTGTGTCTCTTTGTTGATTTTTGTTTGACTTGTCTACCCTCCCGGTCTCACCTTTTTAGTCCACGTCCCTTTGTTTTTTTTCTCTGAGAGTTTTAAGAGTTCAGCAAAACTTGAATTGTATAATATATATATATATTACATATATATATTAAAAAAAAACCAATATTAACACAACTTAGAAAACAAATGTCACTTTACTACTTTACTACTGTGGTGGTTGTCACTTAGACCACAAGTTTATTGTCTTAGTTAATGACTGTGACAAACTCTTATGACATGTTTGTGTTTTGTGTGCACTGTACTGTACAAAAGTTGGAGGCACTTTGAATTTTTATATTTTTATCTATCACACAATACCAACAGGGAGGCATCTAATCAGTACCAAATTCGGGCATGTCAGTAAAACATCACGCCATAACGCCATAAAGAGCGTTAAAGATTAACCTTCAGCAACAAGAAGGATGAGGAGGCCTGCAGTAGATAGTAGGGCTCCCACAGAGACTTAATTTCAACATCACGTAGTCAGTCTGGGATCACATGAAGAGACACAACAAGCAAGTTCTTCAAGATGCTTCGAATAAACCAGCTGCCAACATGTACCTTGAAAAACTGTAGAAAGCAGACTGTATGTTTCTTTTGCAGATTGGGGATCTCAAGGACCACTATCACTTCTTCCACAGTCGGACGATCAAAAGGTCGACCTTGTCCAGCCATGGTCGCCATAGTTTCATCTCCATGGAGCCCAAGGTAAGCATGTTGGACTCATTTGAAATGATACTGTAGATGGTTTGAAATAAGCTTAATTCAATGTCCATATTCCAGCTTTTCCTGGATAACCTATGTTAGAGATGATTCAGTTGTCATCATGTGACCCAAATATGATGATGTCATGTGACCAACTTTCATTCTGGATGACAACTAAGCAAACTTGTGAAAATCTGTTATAAGGTCTGAAAAAGGTTCGTGGATCTTGAGTGAAGAGGGTTTTATCAAACCACTACATTCGAAGTTAAAAATTAACTTTTAAAGTTCACAAATTTGACACTTTTCCTGTGTTTTATTTGCAGTCTTGATGTCCATAAGACGATCATTTTTGTGGTTTTAAGGACCAAAAACCATCTTAATATAGTTCTACATATCCTCTCTTAAGTTTTTCAAGTTTTTCTCTTGAACTCTACCAAGAACAGGCTGTTTTGTGTCTTTAAATCTTATTGATATCAATGACCCTCTTCTGATTAGCTGACTTTTTTTCAGTAATGCACGCCCAGGTCAATCACAGGTATCTTTGGTCATTAAGCTTGCTAACACTGCAACGGAATGACTGCTTGATATTTTCAACCACATACAGGGTTGGACAGTGGGTTGCACTTAGGGTGGACATATGACATGAGCGAGAGTTAGTCATAGACTTTCCATAAAAGTGAACGTAGCTTCTGGGTCTGAAAAGTGAAGCCAATGTGGAAGTGCCTTAAACTACAATACCACCAAGGGCCACTTAGGGGTTGCCTCCAAAAAGCCTATGACTCCACAGAATCTCTTATCTTCTCTCATGAAATACAAAGTCGATAATTTTTTTTCCACAAGTCACTATGGTGTTATTTACAAAATTCACTCCTTCTGATCAGTGTTCTCGTCCCTCTGAAAGTAATCCCATCATGAATTAGATAGTAGGCCTCGAAAAGCGGTATGTTCGGGGGTGTATCGGTTTGATTGGCAGGCCCGGGGCGCAGTCAGGCTCCCAGTATTTGTAGGTGGGCATAGTGTCCTTGGAGATCGTGTCAAATCTACTGCTCACTTGTCCCCAGCTTGTCCAAATATGGTCACCTTATAGCTCCAAAAAAACCAAGATGGACCGGAAATGACAAACTCGAGGGTTCAAAACAGCAGTTCACAAACCAATGAGTTATATCACGGTTGATTTTCTGTTTGGGTGTAATTGCATTCAATCAAAATGTAAAGCAGTTTACATTTTCCTTTGTGGCCCATTATGTAGAATATACACAAGGCCACCTGATGGAAAGAAGGAAGGACTAGCCAGGTGGAGCGAGCTCTTTTCAAGTGTAATTTCCAGAAACAGTAGTTTATAGAAAGCCTGTGTCTGTTACTGATTACGTGAAGCTAAATTGCTAAATGGCAGGTTAACTTGATCTTAATTAGAGGTATCAAGCTGTTCAGAGTTGAACTTTCAACCAATGAGCACAACTGGCGCCACAACCGGAATCAAAAAGTGTTGTACATTAATATTTTGTCCCAGTGGTCGCTATTACATTATGGTCAGATTATATCTATTATATCTAATATATATTAGATAGGTTAGGTTTCTATTTCACTGAAGTTAGAATTACCATCTTAAGTATAAAATACAAGCTTTGAAAGCATCATAGTCTATCAAACAGTATGGTACTCTGTGATTTGGGTGAACTGGCCCTTTAAATAGAAGTTTGACCTTAGGTAAACTTGTACTATTGTCCTCTCAATGCTCTTCTCATCACTTCGCCAGGTCATCAAACCCTGGCTGCATTTTAAATGAAGCCTGAATCTCAAAACACTCTGACAGGACGAGTTACTAAATCAAACTTGGTGAGAGTTCAGTAGAGACGCATGATGTGTCCACTTTCCTTCACCAACGTCTTGTTTACATTCATGTGTATAAAGTGCTCAAGTCGACAGCTTTAAATGGTACTCAAAGACAAAGCCGTCTGTGGAAATGACTCATTCTTGATATGTGGAAAACCTTATGCTCCTTCCCTTACCTTTGGCATATTTTTGTCATCTCTGTATCTGACTCAAACTTGTTAATGACTGCCTGTTTGATGAAGCAGGTCATTTCATCAAACAGGCTTGGACTTGATCCTAAGAAAACAGGACAAAGACACTTTTTGGAGATTCAGGGTTTTCAGACAGCAGCAATGGCCTTTTACGATTGTTTATCAGTGCATACACCTAAATTTATCCTGTCTGCTGAAGAATGATAATGATGCATCAGTGATTATCAAAAGAAAGAATTAGAGAACAGAAAGAAAACACAGCGCCTGTCACCCTCTGTCATCCACTTATCTCGTTGTCCTCTGGAGCACATTGTTTCTTTATCTTTCAATGCATTTTTTTGGCCAACTCAGCTTTTTTTGTACACCTGCTGTCCTTACCTGTCATCCCTTTTCTTTTCTTTTCTTTTCTTTTCTTTTCTTTTCTTTTCTTTTCTTTTCTTTTCTTTTCTTTTCTTTTCTTTTCTTTTCTTTTCTTTTCTTTTCTTTTCTTTTCTTTTCTCAGACTCCCTCCTCTTCCTTCTTTTTTCCTCAGACTCCCTCCTCTTCCTTCTTTTTTCCACTGGTACTTTCACTGTACTCGTCTGCCTCCCACTGTCTCTGGTTCTCTTGCCCTCTTGGGCCTGACACTGTGCCATGGTGGAAGAAGGTTTGTGTCCTGGTGCCAGCTGGCTGAGGGACTGAAAAATTCTAGCAGACTAGATCAGAGAGAAGTGGTTAAATGAGGGAAAGCAGAAAATGAGCTATTACAGCGGAAGGAAGGTGAAGGGAAGAGAGGACACATGGATTAGAGAGACCAAATAGATAAAGGAAAAGTGGAGTGGAGAGAAATGGAGCTGTCAGTGCCCCCCTACTCCAAGTTGCCATCCTTTCAGCATAACTGCGGACCTGTCTGGGGGTTTGGGATCAACATGACGGCCAGTTTGGCACCAGCACAGTCTGGCATGTTGCTAATGATGTTTTGCAATCACGTTTTGTTAGAATGACAGCCCGTGTGTGTTTTGTGTGTGAATGAGTCAGAGGGGTGTAGCGATGCCATGAAAGGCGCACCCTGCCATCCACAGTACTCACTGGCATGCATGTTACCATGGTGATGAAGCACAGCACAGATTACCACTTTATGGCACCTGCCTAACTGCAGTGTCACTTGCCTCTCAGGTCAAAGAGCACTTCTTTTTCCAGGCTGGTGAAAAGTGTTTCGCATGGGGAGAGTTTGTGTCTTCACCTTCACCGTTCATTGTGGCTGTTTTGGCTCTATGAGTCGTGGTCATTTTGCACTCTCTGTCTACATTGTAGAGACTTGGGGAAACAAGGAGAAACTCATGCCAAACTTAAGTTTATTTGGGCAAATGTCCAACAGCTTTTCAAATGAACATGATTTTTACATGTTTTACATCTTGAGTGACTTCCTGAGTCTGACACTGTTTGTTTCCATGTGTGAGCATGTAGATGGCTCTCGATTTAGCATGTGTCTTGCTGCTAGAGCCTTCGGACAGGACTAATTGCACTGCTCAACATGATATTTGATGATGTCAGGTATCAATTTATATTTGGACATTACTTGGGCTACTTGTCCAACACAAATATAACTTTTTCTGTCAACTACAATGGTAATTTTTTTTTTATCATAGTCGGTTGAAGAAAATGCATTACCATATGCTGGTTTGTTGCTGCATCACATAGCATTTCACCAGTTGTAGTTGCTTTGTCTTACCACAGTCCTTTTTTCCAGTTTATTTTGAGGACATGCCATGATGATCATTGCCACAAATTCAGTTGTTGTAGTTGCACTCCTGGAATGTCTTACCTGTCAACATGTCTATTTTCCAAGTCTGGCATCAACAGATCTCACTCTGGAGTGCAGTGTCTGCAGGAGCAGCACCAGTTTCCTGAGGCACACTGTCTCTCAGGGTGAACCTGTTGCCTCCATCCTCTCTGCCTCCTCTTCTATCTGAATTATGTACTTGTCTTTATACTCCGGTTTAAAATATACATTCGGCTGTAAAAGTGAAATGACTTGCGATCATGCTCAGATCAGTAACAGCAGTTAACTTTTTAAGTTTCCTTAGAGAGAAGTTCAGCTGCACTCAAAGTCAGCCTCCCACATGTAAAAAAAAGAAAAGATGATTTGTGGATGAATATGCAGGGTGATAAGGTCAGACAGCAAGTTGCCCAAGATGAAAACCTCAATGTTGGCCAAAATAACTGTTCCAGGCAGATACTTTCTGTGTTTACTACTTTCAGTCAGACTCGAAGACAATTGTTTGCAATGATTTATGTAAAAATCAAGCTTATTTAAAAAGCTGTAGGAACCTCACACAGCATGCTGAGTGCAAAGTTAGCATGACCCACAATGTCAATATAATAACATTTATAGGATATATACCAGGTTTAAAAAAATAACACAAAAATTTAACACAATACTGTCATGGGTTATTTTATTTGTGTGTGTGTATATATATATATATATATATATATATATAGTCTACTTTGTCGAAATCTATTTTCAGTAATTTCAAGTTTGCTGTAAACAACAATTACAGTACTACAGTGGTTGTTTTTCCTCTTATAATGTCCTTTTGAAGTCTGCTGAGATTAGTAGAGAAAAACAACTGCTCAGCGCCTTCACGGCTGTCTGTCCATATCGCTGGGCTGCAGAAGCATGGTTTTTCCAGCCGGTTTCACTTAGCGACACTGTTGTTTACTCAAAAAACTAAGAACCAGGTGGGGTTTGCAGCTGAATCCTCACTGGGATACACTAAAATGCAAAATGGCTGCAGCGACAATGAAATTTCAGTGTTTTGTGAAATTTACGTGTTGCAGGCTTCTAAAAGTCATGCTGCATTAGGAAAATATTTTACTACACAGTAAAACTACGTCAATGAGGTCAAAAGAGCTCAAATTCAATCATTAAACACTTAAAACGGACAAAGTGTGCTCAATATTTATCCCATATGGCTCACAGTTTTGTTATCACCAGTCTGCCTTTAGAGCTCAATATGTTCTCAAATATGTAGAAGACGAGGAAAATCATCATCAATGAGACAACACAGACGGAGCTTTTGTACCTGTCAGAACTTTGCGGATAATTTGCATGCACCCAGGTATTCTGAGACTGCACACAGTCCCAGGTTCAGATTTCCATGAAGAAAGTGTGCATGTTCGGTAAAGACTTTTATGTAAAAATTATGGTAAAGACTCTTCAATCTGTTTTAGCCTGAATTTGTCTAACAGATGAAACATTAAAGAGTTAACACCCTGAGACAAATACCTATAGCTGGGCTACACAGCGCCACAGCTCAGTATGTCCAAAGGTGTATGTGGGTATTTTGCTTACTTTGGCCTTTTATTTTTTTAAACTCCCAGCTAAAATTTTTTTTGCCTACAGCTCAAACATCGTCACACAAACAGCAGTGAAAGTGAATCAATTTGTTCCCATTTGTTCTATTGAAGTGAACTCTTCCCCAGTTTCCCCTGGTTACTGACCCAGCCAGCAAGAACCACCTGCAAACCCTTTGCACAGAGAGCGAATGAGAGAGACAGGGAGGGAGGAAAGGGGGTTGGAGTGGGACTGTGAGAGAAAGACAGGCCATCTGAGAGAGAAATGGGCATCTGCAGAGAAGAAGACCAAAAATGCAATGAAGAAGGTGCAGTGAGAAAGAAGCAGATGAGAAAAGCAAGAGTGAGATAGGAGAGGGAGTCGGAGAGAAGGGAAAGAAGGAGGGTGACGGAGAGGTGCAGATGCTAGAAGATCATTGCTCTGCTCCTCCAAGCTGGAGTTAAATGAATGGAGTAGATCGTCATGCCTCCGAACTGGCCAGTGAATTGGTACTGAATCAACATGAGTGATACAAGGACAAGTTTTTAGAGGCAATAATAGAGGGAAATATTGTCCTGGATTGGATAGGGACAGGCATACGTGACACAATGGATGTGGATAACTGCAGGCTGTTAACAGTGAATGATTTTCAGCAGCACGACAAAGGATGACACTGCCCTCAATAACTTTAGAAAAACTGCTGCATACGATTGCCTGCCTCTGAACATAAAGGATAAAATAGAATAAAAAAACCAACTAATCCTGATAAAAGAAATGCAGCATGTGGAAGCACAAGCAGTATGCAGATGGAAAGTAGAGAACTACTTAAAACCCAAAAAGAAATGTATTTTGGAGACTAATGTTGCTGCGATTAAACATTTGGCATAAAATCTATGAAATGTAATTAGATATTTTAAGTATATATTTGCATAATAAAGCCCTACAGCTATCCCAGTATGTTCATTCGAGTGGCAGAAGTGGTTTCTTTGAAAAAAGTTTTGTGTTGCTAGAAAAAGCTATAGAAGTAAATGATCAGCCTTTGTGAGTGTAAATGCTGCGTTGTTTTTATATCTAAACACCAGCAGTGTTGTTTAGACAACCCCCCCACGACCCCCTTCCCCCCCCCCCACACACACACACTCCCACTGAAACCTCTGGACTTATTTACTTAGCCTTCGTACTCTTACTGATATCGTTGGTCACAGTTTGCTTGAATCATTTTCTTTTGGCTGCAGAAGTGTTTTCCCTCCTCTCATCCTCTTCTTAAAGAGTAAACATGCAGCTGTGACAATGAGAGGTGTGAAAATGAGGCCATTGATGATCAATGGGAAAATCTTAGAGCCCCTGCCAGAATCTGTTTCAAGCTACTTTAGACAACATATTTCTGCTTTGCAAATTTTATATTTTCTTATTATAATGACATTCATGATTGTTTTCAGTCCGTACACCTGACATGAGAATAGTTTTTCCGGTTGAGCGTTTTATTTTTCAAAACGTGTGACTAAAGCTATAAAGAGAGCAGTGACAGCAAACCATGACTAAAGTGTGTAACATTGTTTCAACTAAGCAATGCATCAGAAATATGACTTTTTTTTTTTAGATTACATTTTTTTTTTTATTCATCACACTAAGTTAGTATGTAAAAATGGGAAGTCTATGGCAGCAATAATTGATACCTAAATCGTCCCTTTGGTTACTGAGTGTGAAAGTCATTGTCTGCTACAAAACGGCACCGGCTGAGGTAGCAGGGATTCAGCGTCTAGCTCAAAGGCCCCTCAATAGGGTTGATACTTGCCAGCATGCGGACGCATAAATCTTCAGCTTCTGCGATCAGCATCCTTGTTCATTTGGCCGCTTCAGCAAAATGTTTTGAAATCTTTTAAATTCGTGGGTCTTGTCCAAGACATCTGAGGAGAACCGCACACTGGTTCCAGCAAAAACATTTCTTTTTTTTCTCTTTCTGAAGTCTCGTCAGTGTGGAGAGAACTAACTGCAGTGGGAGAGGATTTGTGGCGACATGAGAGGTAGTGATTCAGTCATCATCAGACCTCCTTGGAATTACCAAGTTGCGGAGAGTTACACTGCTGATCAAAGATTGTGCTTGATGCTATGCTAATGTATGCAAATTGTAATGATACACCAGTGGTTTTGCGCAGACACAGTCGCGCACAAATTCCTGATGACAGTGTTGTTTTGAGGCTAATGGCGTGTGTAAATGGTTGCTTTGAAGCTGATGGTCCTGATAGAAGTTGAAGTGAAACGAGCTGAGACTTCAGCAGACGGAAGGAGCATCAGGCTAAAAGAAAATATCTCACTGGGTTTTTACTCTTTATCTTTCTGCCTGCCCTGGTTTGCCATTTCTTCCCCTCCCCTATCTTAAAGGCAGGTCTTCTGAGCAATTATTGAATTACGTCACCTATGCACATTTTTTTATTTCCCGCTCCCTCATCACAATTTATAAAGAGCTACATACTTGAGTTATGAAATCAATGTTATTTATAAAATCATTTATCCTCCCTTCACTTGCCGTCTTTTGGTCTCTCTTGCTATTTATTTTCACTTTCCTCCCCTTCCCAGCTCAGTCTTTTTTATTGACTCTCCTGGGATTCGTACTCTTCAGCTCTTTATCTCTCCTTCTCTCGTCTTATCTTATCTTGTCTTGTTGCCTCGCTCTCCAACTCTCTGGAGAGCCTGGCAGATTGTTTCGGTGCATGAGACCAGATAATCACTCTGCAGTCATTATGTCAGCTATTCTTTTCTCTTTTCTCTCTCTCTCTCTCTCTCTCTCTCTCTCTCTCTCTCTCTCTCTCTCTCTCTCTCTCTCTCTCTCTCTCTCTCTCTCTTACTGCTCCTCTCATGTCTGCTGGAGCTGTATTGATGTGGAGAAATGCTTTGTCTTTACAGTTGGACAGTATTCTCCAAAGCCTCAGATTTCAGCAAATGGCAAACTGAACAACAAAACTGCAGTGTGAAAATGATTCTATTGATTATCTGTTATGAGTGGAGTTTCTTTGCCCGTACATGATGCATACATGCACTATTACTAAAGTAAATATAATATAGGCCATGTAAACTATTGTACAGTCATGTTTAGAGGCCAACTTAGTCTGAAGAATCATTCATCTCAGGCTGCTTTAATACAGAATTACACTTGCTCCCCCTCGTCTGCCAGTCCGATGCCTGCTAATGTTTTAGTTTCTGTGTCGTCATTGTTGGTACATGTAAACTCCTGTGAAGTCTTTTTAGACAGATGAAGTTTGCTAGACTAAACACAAGATCTCAGGGTTTTAAAAAGACTTGACCATGGCCAAGCGACTGGGCCTAGCCGTCTTGTTCAGGTCCAACAATGCTGATTTTGAAATCGGAAAATTCCGTCTCAAAGAGGAGGCAGATTCCTGCCAAGGAATGCCTCGCGCCTTGAAGCGAGCCCATAACATTTGAGAGATTGATGTTACCTGAGAGACATTTAAGTCTTTGTTGTGTGTGTGTGTGTGTGTGTGCGCGCGCGCACGCATTTGTCTGTCCATTTTTCAAACACGGGGAAATGAACTGATTAGTTCACAGCAAAGTGCTTGAGGGCTAAATGCATAAAAAGTCTTGCCTTTAGATAGCTAAAATTGTCTTAAAAAAAAATCTAAATTGTGGCAATTCTTCTTGAATGTATGCTTCCATATAGATTTAATGTTCTGTAGTTTCTTTCAGTGGCATCTTTTATTCAGTATTTTCTATGTTTACCTTTGAACACATTTAAATGGAGCGGCCACACATAAAAGCTTATTACACTTTGTTATAGAAAATCCATAAACTGAAATTGCTTCACATCTGAGTACTGACCTCTTTCCCCCTCTCTAAAAGAAACATTCCCTTTGAGCAGTGTCTCTTTCTACAGTACAAAAAAAATATGTCATCTAGGTTCGTGCCTCATCCATGACAAAAATTCAATTCCCCTCTGCTGCTTTATAATGTTTTGTCTGTCTTGGTTGGTCAAGCACAACAGTTTACCAGCCGTATATATTCTCTGGAAATGATTTGTACCTTTGTTCTTTGCGTATGTGACTTCATTACACAAGACACAAAAAACTGGAAATGTAGCCACTATATTTGCACTCTCTTATTGAAGACGCGACACCTCATATTTTCCCAAAAGATTGTGTTATCTTCACCATTGGGACTGAAATTCCACCTGTTGACTGATGGCGCTGTCTGCGAAGTAATTCCCACAGTGTGTGTTATTATTTGAAGCCTCCTCAGTTTCTCTTATCTCCTGTCCGTGTTTGTTTCAGGTGGAGTGGATACAACAGCAGGTGGTGAAGAGGAGGATCAAGAGGGATTACAAACCAGCCCCGCCCCTTTCCCTGTCAAGCCCCGCCCACAGCAGCCCAGCCCAAAACAACATATTCTATAATGACGCTAAGTGGAGCAGTATGTGGTACATTGTGAGTGAACTGTATACTCTTACCAGACTTCCTCTCTGTTTGTATATCACAGCCAGCAAACACAGCCAGTGAATCGAGTCTGTGCTCCTCTATTCTCCTCAATGGTTTGCGTGCTGTTCTTCACCCACATTTATCCAGTTTGTAGGTCAAAGGTCAGCTGAGGTCATGGCAGGGTCCTGATTACTGCATGGTCAGTGGAGCTGAAAGATTTTTTTGTGTGTGTGTGTTTTGCTGAATAAAAGAAGGGAGTGGCCAAAATTATGACATTTTTGACTTTCTTCAGTTAGAAAAGAGACAGTTCAGGGTCACGGTGAGACGTTCTGTGTCCGTTAGCAAAGTATTTGTGACAAGAGTATCCACACAGAAGTGGAAATGTACGTGTCTCTGTTTTTCTGTATTTTGAAATCATTTCCCTGCAGTGTTGTGAATGCACTTGTTTGCATGCACGCACATTCTCTCTCTCTCTCTCTCTCTCTCTCTCTCTCTCTCTCTCTCTCTCTCTCTCTCTCTCTCTCTCTCTCTCTCTCTCTCTCTCTCTCTCTCTCTCTCTCTCTCTCTCTCTCTCTCTCTCACTCACACACACACACACACACACACACACACACACACACACACACACAGTCAGTGCTCTGAAATTCACACTGCAGAGATTTGCAGCCTTATCACAACTGTTTGCATATAGCCTCAGATCATTGCTCTCTTAGTTATACATTTGTGTGCGTGGTTGAGTGTCCTCCGCTCTGTCAATTGTTAACTTTGTATAGATAATTCCTGATACTTTGACCAAAGTTTTTATGTTTTTCAAGCTTTAGAATGGAACTCTCTGAACTTGGAGTTTGTGTTTTCAGGTTTAGACAGAAAAAATGCTTCCTTTGGGCATTTTAACAAAATTACCTGACGTACGGTTGGGCTATGGTTGAAACATGCAACAGTTCTGTCAGTTTGAACAGTTGTATATTTTGGTATTCATTCAAAAAATATACAGACTTATTAAAGAGCACACATTTCCTCTTAATATGGTCCTTAAAAAAACTTAAGCTAGTACTAGTTATTTCGACATAAGTCTGATTTTCTTATTGAACTCACAGAAGTTGCAGAATTGACTCGGATTTCAGTGAGAAGTCTCTTGTAAATTGGCTCTGATTAAAAGAAAAATAGTGGGAGCAGTCGTTTAATTGTGGTTGACCATTATGCATCTAGAAGTCACTTTAACATGCAAACAAATATGAGCTTGTGTCACAAGCAGTGCATTTGAAAAAATATGTAGTGAAATATATTGGATTGACAACATCAGATTTAAGGTGCCTTGAGACTATGCAACTGTGTGACTTTATTGCACGTCACACTGTGCAAGATGTGGCTCTAATAATATCATGGACTTAATCTGTCAAACTGCATATCAGAATGTGCGACGAGATGCCTGTTGATTTGTTGCACCACGAACAAAGTAGGAAAAAGTACAACGGTTCATTCGAAAATTCTGCTCAACAATGTTTAACTTTTTATTTCTATCACCTTTGTAGCTTTGGTTTGTGTGTGTGCTTCTTTTTTACTCCCAAACTTTATTCAGAAATGGCACAAACAACATGTAGCACAAGTCGGTATACTCGCATAGTGTTGTGATGTTTTGTCAATCATCTGTCTGTCACAAAGGCCTGTTGTTTTAGATTGGCAATCAAACAATTTACCACTTCCCTCGCGATTGTCAACTTTTATTTCAGACAGCTAAAACTTGTACAGTGTAATGGAGCCTTTAATCAGACACTAAATAACACAACCACATCTGCTGTTAGAAAATACAAAAAGTTTACATGTGCTGTGATTGGTTGAGCGCAAGTTGAGTAAGAGTTTATCCCTCAGTGTAAAAAGGAGATTTGATCTCACTGTCTGTTTTTTATTTTTTTTTTTTTTTACCACCACTGGGTTTCTTTATTTCTTGAACAACATCATTTATGATTTTGGCATGAAAATAGCCCAACCTAAAGGAAGAGGCCCATCTGGACCAAAATGAGTATTTTGACAGCTGATTGTTTGATCCAGTTTATCATTGTCAACAACCGATGCCACAGCTAGAATTTCTCATAAAATTCTTACAAAGAGATAAGCATGTCAGAATTGTTTCCGCTCTCTCCAACGGTGTGAGAACAGAGCGCTCTTCCACACATGACATGGCAAACTGAAAGGTCCACTGAAGAACAGATGACCCATACGGTCGTTTTCTGCGAACCACAGACACCACAGTTATTTTTCTCTTTTCTAGACTTTTCTAAACACTTAACATCCATTATTATTCACAACATTATTTGTTTATGTTCTAGTTTCCATGGTTGGTCCCTGCCACCTCGTTCCTGATGACATCAGTCAGGTCATAAAAGATGGCAGGCTCTGATTGGGCGGTGATTAGTGTTTCAGCCAAGTCACAGCAAGAATTTACAACTCTAAAATCACCTAATCCGACTTTCTAAAACTCTTCTTCTATATTGTGCAGTCTGAACCTGCCATATGACATAATGAGCTTGAGGTAGTTTTTGTCAGGATGACTGTTTAATCGTTGAATGACTCTTTATGAGACTTTACATAGAATTTTTCCAACTGGTCTGTTTGGACTCGTTAATGTCAGACTGAGCCTCTCTATGAGACATGGTAATCCTCCTGCTTGCTATAAATTAAGAGGAAATCTCAAACTGTTAAGATGTACATCTGCAACTCCCTGATTCATTTTGTTAACCTCCACCTCATATGTTTTCCTTTTCCTCCAACTGCCCCCTGCTTCTCTTTCTCCAGCACTGTAACGATGATGTCCATAATTGCCAGTCAGACATGAACATCATGGGGGCGTGGAAGAGGGGCTACACGGGTAAAAACGTGGTGGTGACCATACTGGACGACGGCATTGAGAGGAACCATCCAGACCTCTTTCAGAACTACGTGAGTGTGTATGTATGAACGTGTAGGGTGGCTGGGAGCGGCAGTGTGTGCGCTTGTTGGGTGTTTAGTCATCAGGGACATTACAGCGTTAATCTTTGTATGTTTGGGGAGGTCTACCTATTCAAATGTGACTGTGTGTGTGGCTACGAGTATTCAGGATTAACAAGTCACACGTGGATCACAACAGTCTGACTACGGTGATGTTCTTTTGTTGTGCACTTAGATTGCAGTGAGATTGTTAGACTCTGGACATGTCAGCGCACATGTACGTGTTGTGTATATAGTTTGTGCGTGTGTGTGTATTTATTCATTGCTCTTATTTTTTTTCAAAAATCATAATTTTTTATCTATCTTATTTTATGTATACATATTTGCAAATATTTTCTTATTGTGTGCACCTTTTTGTGTTTCTATGCTGCTGTGATGACTAAATTTCCCCACTGTGGGATTAATAAAGTTTAAGTCTAAAACAAAATCTAAGATGATTATATTTGTGATATTAATAACATCGACGTTTTTTTTGTTATATTATGTGTAATTTTTTTAAGTAGTAGTAGACGTTACTTTTTTTTAATCATCTAACTAGTTCAATCAGGAGAGACTCGATTTTAGTGAACAGATACAACATTTTATTGACATCCTCAAGAACAACCAGAAGCATGAGGGATGTGAGAGTCTTTGGCGATTAGACCCCGTTGTGATGTCATCATATTTAACGATGGTGAGGCAGTGTGCTCAGTACAGGAATCTGATGAGATGGATCTGGGCAATAAATACTGGAGGTGAAAGGGGTGGAGGAGGGTCGCAGCGGGTGGCCCGTACCTGACAGCTGATGCGGAAAAGAGGAGAACATTTAAACTTTGTCAGCAAGGGAACGATTGGCTGATTGAGCTTGTGGAGAAGTTAGATTGGTTTACCTGAAACGCCCGTGGCCCAATCTTCCTGATTGAACTTGCGCTTTTAGCTCCATTTCATGTTACATAGAGCAAGAGATTTATGTCACAGAAGTCAGCTGATCAAATAGATTATGATACTGGTGGTAGTTTGGGTCAGATAATCATGTGCCGTGGTTTACAGTTCGGAGGGAAGCGTCCTCAAACCTTTAGGTAGTGTGTGTGTGTGTGTGTGTGAGACTGTACATGTTTATTTGTCTGTGGTTACATACTTTATGTGCATGCTGAGGTATGTCTACCAGATAGTGGGCCAGATAGTTAGAGTAACTTGTTGGCCTGAGGCAGTAGGTAAGGCCATCAATCAATTGTGCAGATAAAATGAATCACACCCTGTATGACGGTGCCTGCGCTGCTGCTATTAGTTGCTTTTAATGCCTGGAATTGTTTATGCCGAAGGGGAAGTGACACGGCAAATTGGGTTAGCTCTGATTGCATTCAATTTTTGAGTGATGCTAATGTGAACAGTTTGATCGGGTTAGAGAAGTCACTTGATCACACTTTTCTAGTGAGTTTAGCTGTTTTTAAAGAAGTATTTTTTTCTCCCCTGATATTTATTATATCAGTTGTTTGGATGTTTGATATAATTGTATTGACCGCCGTGTCTCCTCCAGGACCCTCAAGCAAGCTATGATGTCAACAGCAACGACGTGGACCCCATGCCTCGATATGACGCAACCAACGAGAATAAGTAAGAAAAAACAAAGTATCCCACAACAGAGAGAGAGAGAGAGAGAGAGAGAGAGAGAGCGAGAGAGAGAGATATGTAATTTTAATCATTAAAATAGGGTTCATGTAAAACAAGCATGTGGCTTCAGTGTTTGTTTTTAAATTTGCAAACTGCTCTTCAGTGTCTTGATGTTTTTCTGATTGACTTTTACCAGAAGCTCTGTGCTTCAAGATGTTGGTATTTACTGAGTTTTGACTTTGTTGTGGTTGCGATACTTTACTTGAGAGTATTTGCTTGTGACATTGTGGATGGGTTGTGGTTTCGCTGTTTGGAAGAACTTGCGTGTGTGCGTGTGTGTGTGTGTGTGTGTGTGTGTGTGTGTGTGTGTGTGTGTGTGTGTGTGTGTGTGTGTGTGTGTGTGTGTGTGTGTGTGTGTGTGTGTGTGTGTGTGTGTGTGAGAGAGAGTGTGAGTGAGTGTAAAAGGAAAAAGGAAGTTCGCTTGTCCATGCACTTGTCTTGTGCCAGTTTGGCTTTGGCTCAGTGAGAGATTTTTGTGTGTGTCTATGTGTTTTGTTGCAGCAGTGCCGTGGCAGAGGCTCAGTCCCTGCTGGTAATACATTTTCTTAAAGAGACATGAGTCCTGCAGAAGCGGCGTAATGAGCTGGATTAGTTTTTGGGTTGAATTCATGGTTGGTTGGGATATTATGCGTGTGGACAGACATCTGGTGTACTTTCTGACTTTTTATATTTCTATTCTCTTTACAGTTATTTTATGGGATTCAGAAACTAGAGTTAATTTTATTTTAATGCAAACATGGTGGCCGCATATTCCATGGAAGCTGAATAAATATGAAAAGTTGGTGTGAGGTGTCTGGGTAGTTAAAACTGGTCATAATGTGCTAGATTTCTGAAGTAAAAGAAAACTTTCGCTACATCTGGTAAACTGCAGATTTTTGTCAGACTTTGTGTTGTATAGCAACAACAATGACATAATGCTTGTGGATTTAAATCTGGGGCCTATGTGTTGAAGTGGCGCTAACAGCTGTGCTTTGAATGTAAGCCGTAGGGAGAAAAAACAAGTATATTAACACTGCATGCACACATCTCTGTGAATTAACACATGTGGATGCACCATCACCTGTTTCCTTAACACTGAACTCATGTGTCTGACTTTTAAATCCTTTAAATCACAATATGGCAAAACCAATGTGGGAAAATCCTGTGATATCAGATGCCCTTTACTTTAAAAGACTAAATGTTTACTGAACCTCCTGACAGTTTGTGTTGTTGAATTAGTTGTTTTTTTCTGCTTATTTTATAAAAATAGAATATGCAGAGATATTATACATGCGTGTGTGTGTGTGTCCTATAACACTATGAAAAACTTTGACTTTGACTTCTGACTTTAAGAGAATATACATGTAATTTCCAGTAACAGCCTCCAGGTAGATATGAGTCTCCAGTACCTTGCCATATTAAAACCTGTGATTGAAATACAGATCCTTCAAAAAAACAAAAAACAAGGAGAAGACACACACTGAAAACTGCAGAAATAAATTTCAAAAATTTCCCCTTGGGGATTAATAAAGTAACTATCTATCTATCTATCTAGCTATCTCAAATTAACTGAACTAACTGCAATTGGATTTTGAATAATCATTATGTTAAGGTGAATTCACAAAGATACAACAAATATACTTTGCTTGTTGAAACAGGGCCAGAACACACACACAAAACCTCCCAGCAGAGTTAAATGTGAGTTTGAGTGTCTGTATTGAAACTTTTAAGAAAGTTACAAAGTATCAGTCTTTGTTTTTCAGTTGTTCCTGCTGACTATTATCCATTACACAAACTTTGAATGGTCCTGGTTGAACAGAGAGATCCCTGAGTGACTGTGACACAGATGTGTAGAAAATGGAAAATACAGGCAAACACAAAGGCTGGAAAGACGGCCAGACAGACGATTTTATGGATTACTGGCGTGAAGTGAACTGAGTGGAGACTGTTGAAGCATTTTGAAAGAGGGAGCCAGCAGTTTGGCTCATTAACTGTGATAAAGGGGTCTATCACTGAGTTGCAGCCATTTTATATGTTATACTTTAACCCTCACTGTTTCATTTCTGTAAACTTGTGAGGTAAATCCAACATTAAAGATTAAATGAAGGTTTCCACATCCTCAGAAATGGTGTCTACGCATCTAATCTTTATTTATGTGTGTAGACAGTACAGGAAGAAGGTCGTTTTGTTTGGTGGTCACTCCACTAATTTTATGATAAGTTAAAACAAAAAGGTCAAAACCTGCTGGTGTTATATTTTGAATTTGACTGTGCTTCTGTTTCGTATGCACCAATGTAGAGGACAATGGAGGACTGTGTTGCCTAAAAACAGATCGTCGATGGAGAAAGTTAGTTAAGCGATAGAAAGTTCCTTGTAATGAGCTTTTTTGTAAATCTAAATTAATAGTAGTAGAAATCATGGATGCAGAGGTGTGCACCTTATCTAAGGGAGGACAGGAATATTTTGATGTGTTAGCTTGAGATCATCAGGTTACCATGAAACAGACTTTACTCAGTCTGAGGGCTTCCATGGGCTCTAAAACTTGCCCGTGTCTTTCCCGGGGGTTTCGATAGTTAGAGGCTGGGTTTCCATGGCAGCGGTCAGAGCTGTTTCCGGGGGCTTGGGGGCGGGGGGGGGGGTGTTGTGATGCAGATGTTCTCTGCAGGAGGTGCATGTGTGTGAAAGTGACAATCCAGAGAGTGGTGTTTTCGAGCAGGCGGCGGACACAAACATGCTATGTTTGTTTACGCTGGTCGCCACTGCAGTTACTGGTGGAATGTTACCCTGGTGTGTGCATTTGTAATTGTTAGAGAAGTGTGAGTAGTCTGACTTGTCCCTGACAGACATTGTTTCAGCTATTAGTAGTTTTCTGTGTGTGTGCATGCGCTTGGGGGAGCACATTGCTCGCATGGTGTCTTCAGAAAATATCAAAGAAGAACCAAACTGCACGTGTGCGTTTGTACCTTTAGAGAGCATTGGCACTGAAGAACTCCAAATATATTTATCTTAACCGTATTACAAATATTGAACTACCATCTCTTTCATTTTGTGTCAGGGCTATCAGAACAAAAACAACAAGAATCATAGAAATATCTATAACGTCTGTTA
Source organism: Brachyistius frenatus (assembly GCF_029030835.1). Lineage (NCBI taxonomy): Eukaryota > Metazoa > Chordata > Actinopteri > Embiotocidae > Brachyistius > Brachyistius frenatus. The sequence continues at coordinate 185,401 of NW_027210629.1, forward strand.
CATTTGTAAGACTTATTACACTTTAACTATTTTGTTTACGATTACTTCAACAGGAATGTGTGTATTTATCAGTAAAAATGTGTGTTTACGTGTATGTGTCCGTTCGTTCCCCTTCAAAAGCTGCATGTTTATGTGGTAGCTTGTGTGTGCTTTCCTACTTGTCTATACATTTCCTTGTGTTAACCTTGTGACATTCTCCCACTCACATACATGGTGTGCGCGTGTTTGTTTGTGCATGTGTTTAGATTTGTGTAATAAGCTGTTCATTCCCACTCTTTCCTCAGACATGGTACACGGTGTGCGGGTGAAGTTGCTGCAGCTGCAAACAACTCCCACTGCATTGTGGGAATTGCCTACAATGCCAGAATAGGAGGTGAGCAATTGGTTATATTTGTATGTACTTTTTGACATATTTCTGTTTATTCAGCAGAGGCTTGTGTGATAAGTATTTGTATGCGAGTGTGTTTAAGGCTTGGTATGCTGAGAACTGCCAATGCTGAGCATTTTCTGTTTTGGTGTTAATGCTCTCTTGACTGTCATTAACCTGTATAGTTATTCCACAAATTTGGTTTAACTAAACTGAACTCTGTTAAGTTTGTCTTTGTGTTCACTGACTGATCATGTCCCACACTCCATCATGATGTGACTGATATATCATGGGGAAGTCTGGCTGCTTCTGTATATGTGCGTTCTCAGTAGCTTCAAACATAACACTAACTCTCGACCAGATGATCTGATTAGATTTTGAAGGTCTATGTTGCTCAAATGTTCATATTAAAGAGGAATACCACATCTTTATTAAATTATATCTCCTAATCAAAGGTGTAGTGGTGCTGGAGCATACTAGAACATCCCTCCACCACTTTTTTATGTGGAAAGTGAGGAAATAAAATGTTCACAGTTTGCCTTATCTGGCTGAAATTCATTGATATTCTATATATATTGCTTAAAGATTCAATCATCTCTTGTGATGCAAGAGAGTAAATAAAAACAAATGGTCACAGTTGTCATGTGGACATTTACGATGTATTGATAGATTCACAATGTCAACCCAAAGCCCCATTTTTGATCCGCTACTGTTTACCCTGTTAAAGTTACTGTAATACAAGATAATGTGATTACACGATTTTCAGAAATGTGATGTGACTAAAATAATACAATAACACTTTCGATGAGCAATGCAGAAATACCTTGGAAATTGCTTGATTATATCGTTTACTTTATAAAATCAAATACCTAAAGTATTGGCAATTGTATGTAGCCTAAAATTGCCACCACAGTGGTTACACAACCTTAGGAAGGAGTCACAACTTAACAGTGCGCTCCTGTACTTCAACAGATGGCACTACTACACTACACCCACATTTTTCAGTGCTTTTGTTTGGGGTAGGCGATATGGCTCTAGAATTATATCACAGTATTTAAGGGTATTTCCGAGATAACAATTTTCTTGGTGATTATAAGAAAATACGGAAAAATATTTCCATATTAATGATTTCAAAAACATACAATTTGAACAAAATAACTGTCATAGTTTTATGTGAGCATAAACGTAACAGTTTGACTCAAAATATTCAGTAAAAATATAAAACATTATACAGTTACGCTCCCAAAGGATATCATTACGTCAAATAGGTTTATTGCCATTATCAAAATGTGCGTTTTTTTCAACCATATTAAAAACAATGATATTGACAATATTATCACGAATGATATGATATGGCGGACCCCTAGCTTTTATTGATGATTTATGTGGAACAAGAGTCCGTAAATACTTGATAGCTGATGTACTGGTTAGCCTGTCCATGTTAAATTTATCATGCTGATTATGATAGAAGTTCCAATAGGTGCTTATTAAACTTCTCAGCAGGTTCTGTGGGAATAGCTGGAGATATATTAAACTTCAGTTTGTGAGTGCATTATTTCTGTCTTTGTGTGTCAGGTGTGCGAATGCTGGATGGAGATGTAACAGACATGGTGGAGGCCAGGTCTCTGAGCCTCCACCCACAGCACATCGACATCTACAGCGCCAGCTGGGGACCTGATGATGATGGAAAGACTGTGGACGGTCCAGCATCTCTGGCCAGGCACGCCTTTGAGAACGGCATCCGCACGGTGGGCACATCTACACACACATCATGCATATTTACTTACAGATGTACTTTATTGTTTAGCCAAGACTTTGAAATTAGTATTCATATGGAAAGAAAATAAATATACACACACACCACACACACACACACACACACACACACACACACACACACACACACACACACACACACACACACACACACACACACACACACACACACACACACACACACACACACACACACACACACACACACCAAGCAGATGTGTATACTCATATCCCTCTTAACTCTTTTCTGGCTATCTCTACCTGTGAAGTTCCTCCGGACAATAGAGAGCAGCTACAGTCGATTAGCATATACATATTTACATATTCATTGCATATTTTGCATAACGACAAGCTGGGGCTGTTGTTGGCGGAGTGGAGTGGGAAAGCTATAGTCATTCAGTGATTACATCTGTCAAACATACATCTACACATTTACAAAGTTTGCTACAGCTGTCTGTCTGCCATTCAGCTAAACATGTTCCAGGAGGTGAGACAGAGATCCAGGGAGTGGGGGGAGTCAGTGGTTGTGGCTTTGTGGATCTCTACATTTTCACACATGAAGGCCGAGAACACAAAGCATGTTACAAAAAGAGGAAAAGAAAGAGGAGAAAAAAAAAGGGGCCGACAGGTAGTGAGTGAGTGGAGAGTCCCTGCTGCTCTTGACAGTCTGCGGCCTTTTAACATGACAGAGGTGAGGGAGATATCTGTCCAACTGCAGGGAGCTGGGCACGAGTGTGTGCTTGCTTGCCCACCCACTGTTGTGTGTGTTTGTGAAGCTGAGCGGAGATGGCATGCTTGTGAGTGTAACATGTACCTGTTAGACACCCTGAAGAGACAGTTTATCAGAGAGCTGAGGTGTTAGTGATAACACTGACAGCTGTGGACTTATACTTTCTTGTGTTGATTCAAACTGGACCTACCTTTCGTGTGTTTTTTATGTTTCCTGACTTTCCTTTGTTATATATGAAAAAAAAAAAAAGTGTCTTTATGTTGCTTATGCACATCTGTCCTTTTAAGTTTTTTAAACTAGCCTACCTGTGTATCATAAGAGAAGAACAAAGCCCATTCAAATATGTCTTAATTTTAAACTGGATTAATTTTTTTCAAAATTTAAAAACATTTCAAAATTACAACCAGGGATACATTTCATAATTCGTTAATCTGTTGTTTTTATTTATTTATTAATTGCATCATAGAAATAGTTTTTTTTAAATAAATTTTCAATCAACTAGTTAATCGGCAATTAATTTGCGCAGTAAACAATGTTTTCATTTTTCTTCTGTTGATGAGTGTTTATCGGTTTTGTGTTGCGTTTCACCTCCCCTCTCCTTCATCCTCCTCCCCTCTCATTCTTTGTCCTCTTATTTTTTTTGTTAACTGCTCTTCAAAGCGCTCCCCATCACTCTCGTCTGTCAGCATTTGCTCCTGTTTGATCCCCCTCTCACTTAGAGGGGCTTCACTCGCTTATCGCTGCCTGACAGAAGCGCCCCTTTTGAAGAACTCCATTATACCTATTACTCTCATGTATGTGTGCCCATAGTGTTGTTTGTGTGTCTGGACAGCGTGAGTCGCAGTGTCAGTCAGTTTGTCAGATATCTTTTTTTTGCTGACTCCTGGCTGAACTTTGCCTTCATCACTCGGTCGGTCATCGCCAGCACAGTGTGTCTCCGCCAGGTTCCAAGGTTTCCGTCATATTTTATTCAGCCAAATCTGGATTTCTGACTGAAATAGTGGCCAATGAAAAATAACTGAGACTGAAAACTTAATTAGTAAATGATTTGTAGTACGTAATCACACCATGAGTTGATGTGAAGCTCACTCTGGCCCTGGTCTGTCCATTGCAAAGATCCCCTGAATACATCTGGGATTAGTTATTTTTTAATGGACTGTGTTCTGCACTGAAATCTTACATTTGAATATTAAACAGCCACCTGGCTGCTCATGTAATGGCCTCCAGTTATGACATATGTCCATTTTTTCAGTGCTCATTTCAAATCTAGTAAAATGTAAAACTTGCACCTAAAATTGTTGTAGCAACTTTTGAAGTCTTGCTGTTAAAAATGCAAGTCATTTATTTGCTGCTTTTCTTCCTCTAACAAATGAGCACAACCAAATAAATTCTAATGCTGCCTGCTTTTGCCTTTTATACCTTACTGTTATTCTTTAAATACAGATTGTATTTAAATAGGAGTACTCCACAAAACTGCAGGACAGGTAATTAAGCAAAATATAAGCATAGTGAACACAGGGTACCTATCTCCAGGATGTAACGAAATGAAAACATTGAATGGAAAAAAGAAGAGATGAAGTCTACAGACAGCAAAAATATCACAACATGAAGCAACCAAGTAAATTGGAGGGAAAGATTAGAAAATAGTTTTCATCATAAAATAGAATTTAAATAGAGATAAAAAAAAAATGCATCTCCTTCATCCTGAGTTCCTGCAGACACGTTTTTCCCTACACAATTCCTCTCAAGCATACAAAACCATACTTAAACATTTTCAACTCAGTTTTACAACAAATGTAATATTAATTCTGAAAAGTCACAGAAAAGATTAAGTTGAAGTCAAATACCAGACATGATGCAATGAAATGTACTGTTCAGGAAAACATGTTTTTTTTTCAAGCCATGTCTTGCTGCAGACTTATTATGATTTTTAAGTCTGATGTCGGGCAGTAAATAAATTTGACCTCTGCTTCAGTGACGTGACAAGAGACAAAAATTCACCTCGCTCAGTCCAACACCTAAAAAAAAAAAAATACAACTCGCTACACAACATGGCACTCAGCAATGCCAACTTTTTAGGCAAAAAACATGTACTATATTTTGGCCAGTTAAAACATTATGATTACTGAAGTTGGATCAAATCACTGGCTCTGTTGCCAGACACTTAGAGGACTGCTGAGGACTTAAACTGTCTGGCTGCCTTCTGATCTTTTTCTCCTCTTGCTGTTGCCGTTATAGATAGTTTCTCCTTCATGCAACGATTTCTAAACACAGAATCAGTTACTCCCTGTCTGATAAACATTAAAAGATCTTTTAAAAATCAAGCCAAAGCAAAGTCTGATGGGAATTAATTACCTCCAAGCACTAAGACAAATTCGAAGGTTTGCATTGTAATGTCTATACATCTTTTCCTGGCAGGGGAGGAAGAACCGTGGCTCCATCTTTGTTTGGGCTTCAGGAAACGGCGGGCGCAGCAGAGACCACTGCTCCTGTGACGGCTACACCAATTCAATCTACACCATTTCCATTTCCAGCACAGCTGAGAGTGGGCGCAAGCCCTGGTACCTGGAGGAATGCTCATCCACACTGACCACCACCTACAGCAGCGGGGAGAACTATGACCGAAAGATTGTAAGGATTAAAGTCTGTGTGCGTGGTCGATTTTGAGAAAAGACGATTAACACACACATAGAACCGCATCCGTTCTTGAAAGGAGTACAAGTACGCAGGGCCAGAATATATATTCCTTGGTCACTGATGTCCAAATTCCAGTCAAGCACAAAATGCTACAGATGCAACAAATGGAACAAATGTGCGACAAGACCCAAAGAGACTTTCATATGCGTGTTGCCCTATCTCCCTGTACGTTTGCGCATGTAGTATTCGATTTCAGTCAAGAGTACAGTGTGATACAACTTGGCATTAACTTGGCCTTGTGCGTGTGTGCTTGTGGGTTCAGTGGTTTGACCTCATTTGACTCAAATCGGCCGAAATCCCTGCCATGACCAGCTCGGGACGGACAGTGACAGTTGGCCAGTTTGAGCTAGCTTGAGCTAGCTTGTCTGGCAGTGTCTTGCTACATTCCTCATGTTGACGCTACAGATTGGCGCACACACACACACACACACACACACACACACACACACACACACACACACACACGCACACACACACACACACACACACACACACACACACACACACACACACGCACGCACACACACACACACACACACACACACACACACACACACACACACACAGTTTGCAGTTTACCTTCAGCTGGGTACACTTAGCGGTAGAACCTCATACATCTGAACGTCAGTCTATCTACTTGAGCACATACGGTCCTGTCCACTCTAATACTATTGGACCACTTTTACTTCTGTCTAAACCCCTTCAGGTTCTGTGTGTGTGTGTGTGTGTGTGTGTGTGTGTGTGTGTGTGTGTGTGTGTGCGTGTGTGCGTGTGTGCGTGTGCGTGTGTGTGTGTGTGCGCGTGCGTGTGTTTTCAGATAATCCCTCAAACTTGTCGGTCCAGGAAAGGTCTTTTGATGAGGGCTCAGACGAGAAGTTAGCCAAGCTTTTCTTGGCTGACTGGCTGTCAAGCTGTCTGACTAGTTGGCTTTTTAAAGTCCATACAATCAAAGCAATCATACAGCTCTTTAACAACATGTTATACTACCTGTTGTTGCTTATTATGCTGCGTCCTTTGTTTCTCCTTGGGCGTTGAGCTGATTCTTTGGGGAAACTGGTGATTTGTGTGCTTGTGTGTGAGCATCTGTGTGTGTGTTATCTCTCGCAAGGCAGCGCATCAAAGCTGTAATGTGAGTTTCAGAATCCTCCGGATTCTCATGATTTCAATTTCTCACTGTCTGTCTCTTTCTCCCTCTCGTCCTGCCGTCACTGTCATTTCTCCTTCTCTCTCCCTCCACCTCTGTGGCAGCTCACTCTTCGTCCCTATCATCTGTTTTCTCATGTTTTGTATTTTTTTTTAAATTTCTTATCTTCTCCACTTTTGTCTTTGATGTTGACTCCTCCTTCCTCTACCTTCTCCACTGCCTTCTTTCTCAAATGTCATTCCTGTATTTCCTCTGCATCTCTCTTCTTGCCCCCTCTGACTCTCTCCCTTTCTCCTCTGTTTACAGATCACAACAGACCTGAGACATCGGTGTACAGACAGTCACACAGGGACATCAGCCTCGGCTCCCATGGCCGCTGCCATTATTGCTCTCGCCCTGGAGGCAAAGTAAGATTCACTTAACCTCATCCCATCACTTCATCCGTTTGGCACATGATTACCCTCTAATGCCCTCTTGTCCTGTGGCCTCATTGATCTAAAAAAGGAACATGTGACACTTTGCTTTTCATGCATGCATCATTGTCATGTCAGCAGCAGAGATTCATTTTTCTACTTTAAAAAGCTTTTCTTGTCTTGATCAGTTAATCCCAGCGAGATTTGTGCGTAGACACATGGAGGGTGTGCTGGGTTAGAGTATGCGACTGGACTCGACATGGATATGCTCAGTTAAAGCAGTGCAACAAGTGTGGTGTGAATGCACTGCTGGGTGGTGGGCTAGACAACGTAATGGTTAAAGCACATCACATTGGTATCCATGCAGTTAACCTGCATCTATGTAGTGATGTGTTCATATTTATTGCTTTTGGTTTTTAGCTATGCACAGGTGGCAGGGATGCTTTGTGATAAAGTTCTACAAATATACAGGACTACTTTTAGTTGTTTTTTAAAGCAGGTTTGACTGTCACATATATTTTAAATGTGGGTGAAGGTGGTGATAGTTGAATGCTCAGTGAAAGGAGTTATCAGCTGTTGATATTTACCTGCAAGTCCCAACCAGACCCAGACCGACATCAACTTTACAAACCAGCAGTTAGACTTGCTGGACTGAGAAATATCTTGAGAGGGTTTTGACTGAGAGATGCATGATGACCCTCTTTCAGTAAGCAATTGATTAAGTGTTGTGTAATACACTTTGATTATCGCTATGTCTTTCCTTAGTTGTGGATTGTCACCACCCTCCTTCAAAGGTGAACTGTACTTGAGTTTCAAACAGGATTAAGCTCTCCATTCTCAAGTGGCAAGCATATATAACTGTGGTACGTACTGTAACCTGTCTCACCTGGAAATGTGCCAGACACAGTCCCTTATGGCTCAATATGAATACTCTGGCACAGATGATGTCATAAGCGTTGTGAGTGTCATATGTATTGGGATCCCGAGGCGAGTGTGAAACTCATTTTACTGCAAACTTTTGAACTTGACCTTTTCTGCTTTGTGGCAGTTTAGCCTTGTTTTTATGGCTGCTTAAGTGCAGATGATCAGATGATGTGGGTTTAAGTAGCTGTGGGTGCTGAGAAAACATTATTTTCCTATTTGGCACACAGTGTTCCATCTCAGTGGTCAATAAAAGTGTAAGCCGTGTACACAGTAATGCAGTTAATAGACATAGAATATAAAATAATAATAGCTGCATCCTCAACAAATAGAAACTTCCATTTAAGATTATAGTTTCCTATTGAGGAACACAAACTTGTGATATATCATGGATAGCTGTCTTTATTTTGCTGTATATCTTTTTTAGTGGCAAACAAATGTTGGGATGTTGTTGTATCATGATTACAAATGTTTAACTTGCATAACTTTGTTGCCTTTTAAACCCATAAACAATTTAGATCTTTGTTTCAAAATGTCCATAGTCCATTAGTGCATTACAAATGATTTACTTGGTTTAAACTGTCTGCAACAAGCAGAAAGGATGCACGGCAGGTGCTGGCCTGCTCTTCTTTGGAACCTGTTGAGGAGCTTAATTTGTGATAAATTCATGAATTGGAAACAGTGCAGGTGCAGAGACTCTGAATTAGGCCCATCATCACATGTTGAGCGGCTCAGTAAGCTGAGGTCACTTCATTTAACCTGGATAATCCAATCCAAATCCTCCCTGTAGAAAATATTCTCGGTTTCCAGGCAGTGCTGGGCACATAAGCCTGTTTCCTCAACAAGATTATCACACACGGTTTCTTGCCTGCTTGCTTTCTTCTCCTGAGCTGGCTCTCACTTCCTTGCTGTCGTATTGCTGTGCCTCCACTACTGTCATGATCAATTTTTTTTTACTCCTCCAAGGCAAACACTCTTTTTCTTTACTTTTTTCCTTTCCATTCATTCAGTTTCTTGCATGTATTCACATGCAGTCAAAGAGACGATGGGATGAAAGAGGGAAAGGGAAACGGTTTAGAGAAACCGATAGTATCTCCTCTTATCTGAAAACTTTGTGATAAACATGCCGTTATGCTGGACCTCACTAAACTCTCTGTTAGGAGGCATTTTCTCTTGGTATGAGAGTGAGTTTGAACATGTTTTTTCAGAAAACTGTCCCATGCTCTGCTCTCTGTAGATTCTGCCAAGTTTAAGCAGCAACTTTTCAGAGCTTCAAAAACCTTTATTTCTTTACCCTTTCCTTATGTCCTTGGAAATGAAGAAATGGAAAAGTGAGTGAAAACGGAGACAGAAGACTTCAGTGAGGAAATTTGGAGGGATAAACAAGAACTGAGCATGAACAACCTGCCATATGAACCTCATCTACTGGGAGGTTTTAAGAAACCAAAACAGGGACAGATGGGCGAAAATTACACCCTTTTTCTTTTTTCTCTATTTGTTGCTTTAAAATTGAAGCTAGAGGGGCAGATTTTAGAGTGGAAAATGATATTCATGGAGTATAGTTTTAGTGGATAATCTATCACTGGACTGAACTAAGGTGAAATGTTTGATTTAAGTCTTCTCTGTTCTTTCTTTAGCTGACTCTTTGTTTACTCCCGTCAGATTACCCCTGTGTTTTCATCCATAATTACACCAGAGAGAAGCAGAAAGAAACCCGTGTTAGACTCCTGATTTGTTGTTGGTTGTCGCCAGTATGTCAGTTACTCCATTAATTAGTATTGGCTTGTTTATGGGAAGGCAGTCATGGCCTAGATAATGATGCCAAAGTCACTTTTAATTAATGACCATAAAACATTTATGGACCCGTAATTACACAGTGGCAGCTAAGCCTATTAATATTGATCTGACTGTTAATTATTCTAACTTTTCACAGGACTTATCTGTGCTACCATCCTTTAATTATTTTTTACAGGATTCTCTATTTTAGTCTTGGTTTTACAATCAGTGTGGGCTCTCCGAAAGCGTTCGCAAATTTTGGACGTGTGTAACAGCCTGTTGTTGTGTCACCTGATGTGTCGGAGTCACTGAAAACTGCCAAAAGGTTTACTAAAAAGTCGATAAACTTCAAGAGATACTTTTTCTTCAAAAGCAAAGAAATGATAGACAGCTAGTATGAAAGCTTTATTTCCTTTCTAAGCTCTCAGTGCTACAAGAGACTGTAGGCCAGTCTTCAACATGTCTGTCTTTGATTTAACCAGGAATTATAAAATCAAATGTGATTCTGATTTCTCTGTGATGACTAATTTAAAAAATGCATAAACCAGTCTGTCTGTGATCAGGATTTTATTAAAACATTTTTTAACTGACAAGTCACTTTAATTTGATCCTGTAGCTTGACCGGGAAATGACTAAAACTCCACCTCTGACAAGAATTCAAATGTCCATATAATCCAGTGATTCTCAGCACCCACATTGTTGCTGTTTGTGTCTCACCAGCATACAAATACTACACCACAGCTTCATGTAAAACTGCCTGAACATTACATGATAAAGTGCATGTGCAAAAGCAGCTTTTGACTATAATCTGTGAAACGTCAGCAGCTGAATGTGTGACAGAGATGTTTCCCCCAGATGTTTAGGATTTGAAATGTCTTCTGGTGATTTTTTTTTTTTTTTTTTTTTTTGGTCTAATAGATCACAGAAAGCCATGAAAGAACCTGCTCTTATGCAAGACACTCAACAGGCAAAGACCTGTTGCTCTCCATCTGCCTGTCATGTCATACCTGTGCATCGTCTTAAAGTCTAAAACCCAAATTGTTGGGTTGAAAACCTAAAATATTCATTTTAGGCCAAAAGCTTTGGAGATTTGGAAATTCGGTGAGGTCTGAGATGGTGAGGGAGTGACAAGAGGGGAGGGAACAGAGCATCTGGCCAGCATATGAGATGGAAGGGAATCCCAGGAAACTTGGTGACCCACTTCTTCCTGGTTTTTCCATTTAATGTAGCGTTTGGACATCAAAGGAGTTGAGACACATGGCTGCCATCTCGTAACGGATCTCACGTGAGATCTAAGAAACTAGGGACGGATGAAAAAGCATCATTGCTCTCCATCTACGTCCTCTGTAATTTACCCTCAGTAATCTTCCACCTACTGTATACTGCTAAGTTTTAATCTTGTTTTACATTTCATCTTCTTTCTTCCCCCTTGTTTTTTTATGTTTCTCTTTCATCTACCCACAGTATCTGCCCTCCTTGCTGATGTCTGCATTTATTCCTATTATAAAGATATGTCCCTATGTCATAATGTCCTTTTAGACATTTGGTTTATGTCTCTATGTTCTGCTTATCCAACACAATCCAACACAATCATTTATTTAATAACCTTTTCTGCATAATGTTGTCATTTATGTATATGCATGTGTGCAGATTAATATATCTCTCATTTAAAACGTAAATGTCATTTTGAATATCGAAAGTAGGTCTTTATGTCACTTGTTTACTTGGTTCCAGTTATGTGTTCCTAAACATGTATTTGACGTTTGACAGAACGATGAAGAAACAAATGAATTTGTGTGTGTTTTCTTCCGCTAGTTCTGATCTAACATGGCGAGATGTTCAGCACATCATTGTAAAGACGTCTAGAGCTGGACATCTCAGTGCCCCTGACTGGAAGACCAATGCTGCTGGTTACAATGGTACGCACGCACAAACAAACAAATGTCGCTAGTTTATCAATTCAGCCCACCAACAGCAGTGTTTTCTCAGACATGGATCAGATTGATTCAGAATTCATTTCAATATCTTTTCTGTGAAAGAGTCTTTGAAATGAAGTTGATTTGACTGAACTTCATTTGAATTTCCCTTTTATAAAGTTGACTATCATTTTTTAGATGTGTTACTTTTGTTTGATATTTCTTCAAAAAGCAAATAGACAAAAAAACATGACAGGATTGAGCCGATAAAGTTGAATAACAAAGCTTTATGAAATATCTCCGTTTTGAGTTGATTTCTCAAACTGTTAGAGCTGATCATTATCGAGCAACTAAAAAAATAAAAGGCAACATTTTTGTGGTTGACAACTTCAGCTCAGTTTGAACACAGACCACTTAGATGATGTTCTGAGTTGTCACATTTTTTTTTTTTTATCTTAACACATCAATAAAATGGCATTTGCATTTACTGTTCATTGTGAGATTGTATTTAAAAAAAAAATCAGGACAGTCACAGAGACATCATGATACAGTATTTTCACCAGTGAACTAGTTTTTCTCCAAACAGATGAGGGGTGATAAGTAGTCTCCAAAAAGGTTTTGTTCTTGCTTGCTTAACTACAGCGCCGTCAGCTGCCATCTGTCAGGGTCCATGTGGTGGGTGCTATTTTGTAACTTTGAGTGTTTAATTCGTACCTTCGAGGGTATGTATGTGTGTGTGTGCTGGAGAGAAACCAAGAGAGTGAGAACTAAGGGTCAGCCAGGCTGCGGGCCCAGTGTGCCTGGAGATTTTCCAAGTGACAGAACAGGGAAGGGGGGGGGTAGCGGAAGTACGAGAGGAATTTATATTTGATTAGCTGTACCAGTAAGTTGAGTGGTTTCCAAACTTTATTTTCCATTTTTGGTAGGGATGCACAATATTATTTTTCCACCTAATTGCAGTGAACATCAAGTCTCTCCTGTAGGGAAGTTAACATATTACTGTGCTTGCTCTTATCATTCTTACTGACAGATGCAGACATGAAATACAATCCACATTCACTGGACAAGATAAGGAAACGGCTTCAAACTAGCTTATGTAAAACTTTTTGATGTAAAATTTTCTTTCAAACTAAACATTGAGATCTATCTGACTAAAGCAGACTTGGATGATGATCTCCCTCGGACAATAATTGCAAATACAGCTTTGCTTTATAAAAAAAACTCCACACTGCAGACACATTGTTGCACACTCTTTCACGTTCGACATAAGAGACATGGCGCTGTGCACGTACCCTCACACCGGAGATGTAGCATTCAGCATTTAGACATATTTAAAGTGTTGTTTCAGATTAGATGAGAATTTATTAATCACACAGTGGGGAAATTTAGTCGTCACAGCTGCATGTACACAGTATGAACAAATTTACAAATACGTATGAAATAAACTAAATAAAATGGATAAAAAATTATTATTTTTGAAAAAAATAAAAGCAATAAAAGAATAAATACAGACACAGACCATATACACAAAAACAAATAAAATAAAATAAAGATAAATAAATACAGCTTGGACGATGATTTATTGACCTCTAATATCAACAGAAATTTTCATTTCAGGCCAATATTTAAAATTGTTATTCATCCATAACCGATGAGGTGCTGATATTATTTTACATCTCAAATGTTTTGACAATTATTAAACTTCATACTGTAGATAAGAGAATATCTGTTAAAACAACAGTGTTCAAAAGTTTTGATTTTGTTGACACATTTGGACTTTTTGATCATTTTCATAACAATTCTAAGAATCTGAAAATTATATTACCAGATTCCTTTAAGGATGGTTACAAACTTGAAAGAATGGACATTTAATGCTTAATCTGACTCCCTGAATCATATGTGTGGCTGCCTGATTTCCGAATGAGTTTGAACATGAAATAATCCTTCTTGGTTAAACCATCATTAGTATGCAAAACAGTAGAGTCAGTAAAACAGCAACAAGTATCAGTCTGATCAGCTGTGACTTTTCACTGTTTCCTGAAGTCAGCCACCTGTACGGCTTTGGCCTGATGGACGCTGAGGCGATGGTGAAGGAGGCGGAGCGATGGAAGCAAGTCCCTACTCAGCACGTCTGTGTGGAGAGCGCCGACCGACAAATCAGGTAGGCACGAGACCGAAGAAACGCAATCCGACCACCAGACATGCAGAAATAAATCCGTCTGCTTTAGAATTTAAATACACAATGTCTAAAAGTATGTGGACATGCTGACATTACACTCATGTGTGATTGCTGAACATCTCATTCCATAACTATGGGAATTAATGGGCTGCTGTAACAGCCTACACGCTTTAAGGAAAACTACACACCTGAGTTTTGAACCTGTCACAAGAACAATGGTAAGTTGGCCATGTTCGGTGATTTGGCCTGCGTTGTAGTTTATATTCCAATCAATCTCAAAGGATTTTGATGGAGCTGAGGTCAGTTCCTTCCACACCAAATGTAGAAAATCACTGCATGGTCCTGACTTGGTGCACAGACAGGAACGGCCTTCAATAAACTGCTGCTACAAAGCTGGAATCACTCAGTTGCTTAATATTTTGTTGTATCCTTAAAGTTTAACATTTTACCTTACTGAAATTAAAAGGGCCAACCTAAAAGCAAACAGACTGGATTGTCCATGTAAAATTATTTTGAAAGTCTACTGTTTTGGTCATCGTCATAAAGACATCTGATACCATCCAGCGCAAGTTTAACCAACAAGTGTGACCGAAAATGTATTCTTTATGAATATTGAATAGTTTGTTTTTGTGCGTCTCTCTTTGAACCCCTCAATTGTACTGTCTTTCTTTTCTTTCTTATTTTTTCTGTCTCTAGTGCTTTGCACTGGCATGTGTTTGAGAGTGCGGTTGTGCAAGCTGTACCTTGATAGGGGCCAAGCATTAGTTCTGGCAGGGTGATTCTCACATAAGACCTTTACTATGCGTGTACACACACACACACACACACACACACACACACACACACACACACACACACACACACACACACACACACACACACACACACACACACACACACACACACACACACACACACACACACACACACACACACACACACACACACACACACAGAGAGAGAGAGAGAGCCAGGGCTTCACAGCTTGTTATTCTTGATGCAGCTGGAAGCCTGAGCACTGTTCTGTGTTAGGCTGGCTGGCTGAACTTGGGCCCTGAACTGGTTTGCTTTCAGTCGAAGGCTCAGTGGCCAGCGACTGCAGCATTATCAGTGTCATTCTGTCTGTTCTGCTCCAGTACACAAGTCGGTCCATATGAGGCTTATGTAAAGTCTAGCTTGTGTCGGAGGCAGTCGTGCTCAGGCGTCTTTTTTCATGTAATGTGTGCTGGCTAATGGAGAAATATTCACTGCTGTTGAGTGAAACAAATAAAACCAACCCTGTCTGTCATTTTGGCCTCCTTTTTCCCATGTGTTTTGTGTTTATGAGTAGCCTCTGACATATATAAATGGAATTATAGCAGAAACAAAGTAATACTTCCTTCCAGCCGATTTAAAGTAAAAGTCGACAGTCACGAGGGAACAAAAGGCTTTGTTTTGTTTTTCTTTGGGGATGAAGGCAAAACAGTCATGAAAGTTTTATGTGTGGCACATTTCAAAACAGAATTTTCACACTGCCCCCCCAAAAAAACGTTCTTCGTACACCAAACACTTAGTAGAGCATTCATATATGCATAATGTCATGTGTACGTGTGCAATTGTGTTACGAGTGCTTGTGATTGTAGGACGGGGAGCAATAGAGAAAGAGTATGTTTTGGAAGTGTGCATACATGTGCGTCTTCTACATCTCCCTGGGTGTGAATACTGTCTGCACGTGTAGTCTGTGTTTCCAGCCTAACTTGCTACAGCGCTAAGTGCAGTCGTCACCTTACTGCTGTGTTCCCACACACCCTCTGGCTGGCCCCTCTGACTGCGTTTGGTAATGTCTGTCTGCAGTTGATCTCGGCACTCCACTTGGAGTGTGCATCGGGAAAATTGTGCGATCTGTGTGCAATCAGGCTGGTGGTAATCAGCTGTGCATCTGCTCTGCTTGGTCCCATGCCTATGGTTCAGTTATCTGTGCTCTGTCATAGAGAAGCCAGAGCCGTTATATCGGCTCAAGACTCCCCAGACATTACCGCTGACCGCTTTCCAAACACTCATCCAAAGAGACAATCAGTGTTGTTTTTCTGTTATTCATTCCACTGAGTCAACTTGAGCTCACACAATTTAGTGTCTTTCTGTTTTCAGTAGTTTTAACGTAAATTGTTTATATTGACAGTCTCTCGATTTGTTCTGGAAAAACAATTAATAGGGCGCTGCTTTGAATAATAAATCACTATTGCTCCTTTCATATTACTTTGATGATCTAATTGATACAAGACATTAACTGAATGCATCATTGTTGCGAAATGAAGCAACATGTCTCAGTGGAAATTATTAGTTTCATCGTAATGGCCAATTTTGGCTTTTTCACTGAACATATTGATATTTTTAGTAGTCATTAAAAATCAGTGGACCGGCATTACACGGTCTGAATGGCAAGACAAAACTCTGTGGCTCTCTGTCTCAATCAATTTCTGAGCCAAGTATAAAAAATGTGTTGTTCCAAGAGACATGCTTCATGTTTCACACAACTGAAGACAATCTATATCAGCTGATAATTGCCTCACGGTAATTTTCCTCTCAAAGACAAACATCTGTGCTGTATCACTTAGTAACTAATATGTCATGGCCGGGAATCCAATAAAATGGTTTTCAATACAGGATCAAATGACACAAGTCACTGGCAATAATTTTCTTATATTATAGTAAGCAATTTATGTTTTGTTTAGCAAGTGTAATTCACCAGCTCTGTTTTAGTTTCCAGTGAGTAAACCTTGCATGTAATCCAGTTGCTGTAATGAGTTAATATGCCGAGTTGCACCAGCTGCTTCATGTGCAACTGCGACTGCAGCAACATATGACTCTTTTTCTCCAGTCTTGTGCTGCCAAGATGGTATTCATTGTCCCCCTCCTCTGGACCTGTCCATGTTATTGGTGTTGCTTCTTATTAGATCATACCACAGATGTTATTCAAGGGGCCATTAGATGTTTGTGTTGGCTGTGCAGTGATCTTTCTGTCAGAGCTCTGCATAGCAGAAAGAGCAAATCATGTTGTTTGTCTTTCTTATCATGTTCAGGTTCTTAGTTTCTTTGGCAGGTTGAGGTTTAAGAAATAGAAAACATTAATATGGGCTGTTGTGCATGTCCTTTGGGTTTTTAGAGGTTAAATCAAAAGAGGTGCATGCGGTTGCTTTTAGGTGTATTTAAAAGTGATTTTAAGTGTTAAGTCAGTCACTAACAGCATTTTTGGAAAGAGTTGACAGCGCTGAATGTCTTTTGTGTAGTGAGACAGCCATCTCCTGTGTTTTAAAGATGATGGACAGTTTTAATCCACTTTAACCAACTATGCTTCCAGACTGTGGATGAAACAGTGAAATGGGAATGTGTAGAGCTGTTCCCAGTTAGAGCATCTCTGAAAGCCCAACAAACTCACTTTGTAATTTGTCTACTAATTGGTATACTTCCAGTTGTTGATTCCATCTTCTCTCTGCAGTCATGTGTAACTTATTCATCTCTCCATCCTATTACAACGTATGAATTTGATTGGCCATCTGCTTTACTTTAATATCTGATATCATATTTTGGTTTGCCTTTGTGTTGGTGATGTGTTTTCAATTATATATTACACAATGAACTTGTATACTAATCAATCAGCTTTAGTTAATATATAAATGTCGATACATTTGGTTTCTTAAGTTTTCTCTATGTATTGGTGTGTGTTATTAGAAAGAAAACTAATGACTTAAAATTTTCTTGATGTGATGCACTGATTAATATTAAGTTTAATTGACCAAATTCTCTGTGCTCCCATAAATAATAAACCATGGTTGAATAGTGTTTTAGCCTGTTTTTTCTTCTTAATGTTGAATTGGTGTCCTTGTTGTCCTCCAGAACCATCCGTCCAGAGCATGTGGTTCGGTCTGTGTACAAGGCGACAGGATGCACCGACAACCCCAACCACCACGTGATCTATCTGGAGCACGTGGTCGTACGTATCACCATTACACACCCTCGCCGTGGGGACCTGTCAATCAACCTGACTTCACCCTCAGGGACCAAGTCTCAGCTGCTTGCCAACAGGTACAGAACTGAAACAAGTTGTTCATGTTTATCTGCAACACCACAGCTCATTAACTTTGTATATTGTGTATATTTTATAGAGAATTTTCAGAAAATAATTTGAATGCAAAGCTGAAAAGACTTTACTAAAGGAGCTCCACAGTCAGATACTATCAAATAAGACGTATGCAGTTCTATACTGAGCTAAAAGAGAAATTTATGCATTTTATTAAATTTGCATTATAGTCTTGTATAGTAATGTACCATGGCCACTTGCCATCAAAATGGCATATATGGTTAAGCCAAAAATATAATTTACACAAATAACCAATTCTGATCTTACTTTCCTACATTAAGCATGAAATATATCCAAATCTACGTGAACACGAAAGGGTTCAAGGGCTAGGGCAGGAGTTATAAAACAGAGAGAATTTTTTTTTACTGATTGCTGTCAATTTGAAGAACTGAGAAAAGTGGTGTTCTGCTACACGATGTTATTAAAACTGTCTGACCCGCAGAGATAACGTTATAAAACACTCTGCAGGCTGCCTCTCTCCTCTCTGTCACACATACATCACCACTTTTTTGTTTGTCTCTCTCAATCCTTCAATCCTACCTGTGACTTCGCCATCTCTTTCTGCGCTCTACGGTTTTGGTTGCATCTCCTCTCCAGTCTTCTCTCTGTTCCCCTGCAGCTCTTCTTTAGACTCGAGCGACCAGCTCCACCGTTTCCACTGCCTTTCAGTTTAAAATTGAAAATTGATTAAAAATGGCAAACAAACACCGACGTCAAAAGTGTTGGGTTAAACTGGCAGGCTATTAAAACTTAATATACACCTTCCAACCAGTTATCATTTTCAGCTACCATTATACAACATCAAGTAAACCACAGTCCTGCACGATGTTTGGCTACAGTTCATTAAAGGCTGTGATTGTATTTTGTTGAGCGGTTGTGAGTGTTTGCTCTGGTATTTGCAGTACTTCAATCACAGTACTTCCTCATCTGATAGCGTGTGATTTTTTTTTTTTTCTTTTTGTGTGTGTGTGTGTGTGTGTGTGTGTGTGTGTGTGTGTGTGTGTGTGTGTGTGTGTGTGTGTGTGTGTGTGTGTGTGTGTGTGTGTGTGTATTAATGATGCGCAGGTTGTTTGATCACTCCATGGAGGGTTTTAAGAACTGGGAGTTTATGACCACCCACTGCTGGGGAGAGAAGGCAGCAGGCGACTGGGTACTAGAGATCTATGACTCACCTTCTCAACTGCGCAGCCAGAAAGTACCTGGTAAGACAGCATTAATTATTAATTTAATTAAAAAAGGACTATAAGTCTAGATCCTCATTGTTATTTATTGTGTTTATTCTAATTGACAGACACGGTAGAAGTAGAAGGGATAACATTTTGTCTGGAATAGATGGAGGATCGGCAGAGGCACACAATTTTGTCTGGAGCTGAACTTAACAACTAAGATTACCCACTAATTTAGAGTCTCAAACTGAGACTAAAAAGCTGTTACGTCAGTCACTGTAATTCCATGTAACTTTCCTAGTTTTCTTTTGGGTATCATTAAAAGTTTCATATGATATGATCTACTTGTGGTGGCTGAAAATAGCTGTAAATACAGGGCTGAAAAATGTAGACTCAAT